>NC_079545.1:11929440-12232471 GCF_015846415.1 Triplophysa dalaica
TTTTGGCCATGTGTGGTCGGGGTTATCATTATATAGTATAGTACACCACTTTTTTTGTTAGGACTACACCACTGGTCATCATCCTTCAAATCATCATGACATCATGACTCAAACGAATCATCTAAAATCATTTCTTTTAACCACTTACGTGAAGTAAAATTTAAGGATAAACCTGAGGTTAATCTTGATTAAGATTGCAGATAAAAATCTTTTATGTGAAAGACTTTTGTTAACATTAATTGAAACAATCATACATTCAAGGCTCAGTACTGTTTTGTTAATGTAGTTAAAGTGTATTTTCACATGTCTGGAGGTATAATGCCAAACTTGTATTCGACCACCTGGTTTAATAATATATAGAAGATGAGTTTAATTGGTTTGGCAGCAAGTTTAAAATCAACATCAAGTTTTATAATAGGTAAGAACATTTGGTTGGCAGTGATATATAGAGGATAAGAGTATTTTCCTTGTATCAAATAGAATATTTTTAAGCCATGTTTATTGAAGACATAAAAATTGAACATAGGTCAAGTCAGTCTGTTGTATCACATTTCAATCAAGACCTGGTGCTCTTCCAGAGACCATTCATTTAATGGACCTCGACATTTTTCGGCAGTGAATTGGGCCATTTATCATCACTTGATCATGTCCTAGCAGAGAGATTCAATCTAGATACGAGAAATGATACCACTTTGTTAAAAGCATATGGTTTACATTTTTTCAAAGTAATTTTAATGATCAAGGAACTGGCATTTTACATTTCTGGGTAGTTTACAGTGTAGTACATGTAATCAGATGAACGTGGTTTTGGATAAAATAATAATAAAGTTTAACTTGTCCATTTGTCCATCAATGCTCTTTACAATCAACAGAAGATGTACACTGTTTTATTGTTTTGATACAGATATACATACACATTAAATCCGATTCTAATAACTCTGCTGGGTTTAAGCATATAGTCCATGGTGAAAATGTGAATTGTGTTTGACCCAATAGTAGAAAAATGCGCTTAAAGCAGATGTAGGGCAATTGCCTCGTAATATGTCTGTTTGAAACACATTTGGTCAAAGGAGTAAGAAAATCACATCGTAATTTGATCTCGAACAACCGTTTGTGTCTTGTCTATCATTCTACTATATTGTTTATCCCGCAATATATCCATCCATTTTCCAAACCAGCTTCTCGTCTGCTGTGTTTTTATAATCTGAATCTTATATTTCATACTCCCTAAAGAATGTTGCACTCACTGTTATTTCATTTTATTAGAGTGGGGCTGATGTATGTCATGAAAAACCTAACCTAAAAATGTATTCAATATTTAATATAATATAACATTATTACGTAGAAAATAATTGTTATTTACACCGCAATGAACATTTTATGCTTTTCTTAAAAATGGGACATTGATTAGATATTGTTCATTTAATTAAAATGTTTTCACGTTCAATATTCTGATAATTTAGTTTCCAGTTCTACTCCTGGTGGCTCCAACCAAAATCAAACACATCTATCTGTAATACACAAGTAATCCTCAAGACATTGATTAGATAATTCAGGTAAATCAGTAGATCTGGAGCTTCACTCTGCTGGACAGGTGCCCTACAGGATAAGAGACACTGGTCTCTATCTGGTCATTTTAAAGAAATAGCTTGTACTTGAAACAAAAATCTGCCCCAGCAATCTGACTATTAAATGCTCACATCTCATTGCCTGATTTTAGTATGTTTTAAATGCATCGGTAAGACATTGAGCAGACTGCAGCTCTTACAAGAGCCTTGTTTTTATTAGTGTCAAACACATATGATTTGATTGATGGTTTGACTTTAAAGGCTGGTGACGGGTGATGTCCACTGCAAAACTCTCTTTCATTGAAATCTATCATAGAACCATCCCCGAACTCAATAAACAGATGCTGCTTTTTGTCTATCTGTCTCTCTTTACTCTTAGTACACACACACATCTATTGACTGTCTGTGCCATGACAGCCTCATCTGTGTGGCAGCCAACTGAAAGGGCGGATAGAGTGACTGTTTCAGTTCCGGTTCTGCTCAGACATTTCTCCCTTGTGAATTACAGCTTCTGTAAGAGTTCTAGTACAGAATACTGAGATGGCTGGAGAATTTTACACCCAGAACGTTTGAAGAGTGGGTTTTAAATGTTGTGGTCTAAAGGCGAATTCACACACAGATACGACAAAGCCGGACATTTAAGGTTGGCTGTTGGCTTCAGAATGAACAAATTTGTTGCTGTTCGTTGGCATTTGTCAGATCAGTGCAATCTACAATAATTCCAGCTATGGGACCAGGCGGCATATTGAAATTCACAAGTTATTTACAAAGATTTCTCTGCTTTTATAAAATGACGAAACGTTGTGATTTGACACTCAGTCACACCATTTTTGCTCATTGAGTTTCCATAAAAGCTGTGTCATTAAATTACTTTCACATTCCTTTGTTTCGGCAAATTTTGCCAGTACAAGAGTTCCAAGTCAGATACGGTTTAAGTAGCAATAGTGTTTTGTAGTGTTTTTGGAAAGGGATTTTTGAATCAAACATTCAAAATAAGATGTAGTTGCTTTATGACTGGAAAATTGGTGATAATAATACCCTTCAAGACATTCAAATATTGAATATTATCAAACGATCAAAAATATTGAGATCTGCAACATTTCTTTCTTCCCTCTTGGATATATAGTACACAGAGAAAGAACCACCGATACAAGATGTTTAGAAATGTTTTTTGGCCGTGTGCAACGGGTGTTACCGTGTTTAGATTTTAAAGCAACAGAGTACTGTTTGGATAGTGTTATGAGAAACCGCATGTGTATGTGTTAGATACATTTATGACCCATTATAAGTCAGGAAGACTGTTGTTAGAAGACATTCTAGGCAATGTCTCCCTAAATGATCTCTTCTGTACAATGATGATTGTTTATGTACACTATTTTGTGTTCTGGTTGACTTTAATGGCCTTGCAATGGCCCATCAATGAGTGAAGTGACAGCCCAGTGTTGGCAGACTGTGTTGATCTTATACAGCAGCGTACATACTAATCACATTCATTATGCCAAGATTACACCGTCTTGTGTAATTACTGTAAAGATTATAACAGCACTAAATATATTGGCAGGGTATCATTTTTCTTTCATTGTCTTTCTCACTTCACTGATCCGCTAAAGGACAAAGAAGAAGCTGTTTGATTTAGATGTCTGTTATGATCACTTATGAATCAACTGCTAGTGGCTGCATGATGGGACGGCAAATTATTTAGTGACTCTTTGTTTGCGTGTACATGTAAATAAAAATGGGTAAGGCTAATTATTTTAAGCTGTGCTTATCAAATGGTGGGTGACGGCTGGAATATGGATGGCAGGTCTGTTCTGATAGGATTACAGGGGAAGACAAGGGAAAACAATGAACAAAAAACAATTTAAATAATAAAACTAGATAATGGTGGATACTAGTTAAGGCCGAATACATTTTTTAAGGTAGAAGAGAAGTATCTAGTTGTTGGAGACTGTGTCCACCTCTGAGGTATTTTGGCACAAATTTGTCTGGCACTGAATAGAGGCTTGCCAAATAAGGCAGATGCCAACATCCACAGGTTGCCTGCTATGTCCTCATTTTTGAAAATCACGAACAGAATTGTGCTAAAAAAATAAAACCCAGGCTTATTAAATACTGGTTTATTTGAAATTATTGTAATAGAGATTAATATTTTCACTAGCTGTTTTACAGCCATGGAAAAAATTAAAAGACCATTTCAGACACCGTTTTTCAGATTTTATCATTTGCTATTTATAGCCATGTTTTTAGGTAAAATTATTGTTTTTGTTTCATCCTGTGAACTATTAACAATTCTCCTCCCAAATTTCAAATAAAATATTGTTTCTTTTTGCATTTATTTTCAGAAAATTAAAACTGGAGAAAAAAAGATGCTCTGTGTTTCATATTTCCTTTTAAGCAAAACCACACAAATATGTGTATATGTATTTAGGAAAAGTAAAAAAAAAGTGAAAACCTTGATTTTATCAAAGTTTTCATGTGTCTTGTCATGCTGTCAGTTTTGCATATTGCTGCTGGATGACTTTGTCACTCCTGAGGTTTGATTTTGTTGAAATTCAACAAACACTGGACTGGTATGGCCACATTACATCTAGAAATGCTGATTTGAAATGAAAATTATATGTTCCGCAGCTGTATAATTATTGTTAAAATTCATTAAATGTTTGTTGGCATGTTGAATGTTGAAGGCCTTTTTACATTCTCAATCATATCTTTGTTTAATGTAAATGTGGATCCTTAATAAAAACCTGTAGAGGCATCAATATACAAACTGTAGACAGTGTAACACTGTGTCTACATCGGACGCGTCGTGCCGCATCCAGTGTGGAAAAATTTTGAAAGTATAAACCATGGAGTGACTCTCAGCGGGATGCCCTGCAATAAAAACACGGGCAAAACATGCCATCTACAATATTTTCCATTATGTGATAGGGCAGTCGGAGTGAAAGTCTGAATTCACAATTAGGGAATTGGCTAAGCAGCCAATCTGTATTTTTTTCAATCTTACCCCCGGCTGTGTGTTTTGTTTAAGCACCACTCTGGAGGTATGTCTCATACCAGTGGGCTTCAGCCATTTTAAATTGCTTTTTCACACATTTGGTGGGAGCGGGTTTAAGTTTACATGTGCACAGTGTGCGAGACCCATGAGAGTGTAATAGATCCTCGGCTAAATTACTCAGACTCGCACAAAGAATGAAACAAAGTGTAGAAAAAGTCTATTTGATTTTTCTGTATCCTGAGAGTTCTAGGCAAAACTATATATGCTACTAGGCTACACTATATATGCTCACCATTAAATATTGTAACATTTTTGTACATACAGCTTGTTGTATTGATTAGTTTAATAGTATGTAAATGATTGAAAATGAATCACTGTAAAACAAAACTTAACTTTTACTAAATAAAAAAAAGGTTTTGAAAGCTTAGCCCTTGCTTAAAGCAGTAAAAGCACTAAAGCACTAAAGGACAAAAACAAAACATTAGACGTATGTGCAGACACAGGTCATTGTCTTACGATTAATTGTGCCACAATATATTCTTAGACATCGTTTGAGATTTAAACCTGTTACCTGAAATATGTATAATGCATGAAATGAAGAAAAAAATCCAGTAGAAAGTATGTTTAATGCCTGCTGACAGTTGTACATATTTTTATATCATTCAACTCTTTTAGTTTAGATTGCGAAAAGTGAGGGGACCCAGTGCATCCATGCACTCCATGTGATTCCTTCATAAATTCTTCATAATCTTGTTTTTATACAATACTAGGTCAGATTCTCTTTCTGTAACATTCTCTAAAAGCCTTCACAATACAGATGGCAGGAGTCTGCCAATGTTGGCGTTAGCTCCAGTCCTCCTGAGTGTAAATTTCTGCTTGAGCCAGCTCAGAATCTGATGGATCTCTCTAAGTGTGTTTACACAGCACATTTTAATCGATTCTTAAAATGTTCAATTAGGACCGAATCAATTTGCACACTATGGAGATGATCAAAGTCAGCACACCTCAAAAGCCACTCTTGACTACAAACAAAATCTTGCTGTGCTATTATGACACTTTTTTTTGTTCCTTACTTTTTGTTTTGCCCGACTTGAATTTCATCTTCTTGATGCTTCTTTGCTGTCCCTTGTAAAAAGTCCATTTGGACATCAGAGGGGAATATGGCAGTTTTTTTTAGTATGTGCTGCTAACCCTGACAAAAAGAGGTTTTATGCACATAAAGAAAAAAAATGTCCAACTCCATTTTGTTGTCCAAACTGACTATTATAAATGACAGCAAAGAAAACAAATCGAGAAGATGACAGCGAAATGTCATTGTAGCACTGTTTGTTTTGACTGGCTTGTACCAGGCTTCCTGTTTGGTCTCACCATTACGTCAGTGAGGTCCACTTCCCAGATGCAAGGCAAGTCTTTCTTGTTAAATTTGACAGAGGAATTGTTTTTGCACACCTTAAATTAAAGGTTGTCTTTTGTATTTCAATTTCTCAGACAGACTGTGTAATTTCTTGTCCATGGATATACTGACACAAAGTGATAATACCTAAATGAGTACCGTCGGAATTTGATGCTATTCAAGTACTTCAAAAAGTACCATGGGTAAAAAACATTTGATCGTTATACCAAACACGTGAAACTGCCATTGTACATTTTGGTACTTATTTATTTATCCAACACTATATGACATCAAATATCAATAGGCCTTTATACGTTTGGAGTCTAGAGAAATGATGTAACCCAAACTCAACACTACACATTCAAACTGTGAACCTACACTCATTCACTCATTCAGACACGCATTTGTTCAGTATTGCACTCATCCTGTGCATTCTGTGAGATTAAAGCTGTTGACATAATGACAAATCTTATTTTCCTTTGTTGCGTGTACCACAGAACACAAACGAAGGAGCCGTAATATTAAAAAAGAAGCAAGAAAAAATGCACCAGATGTGAGGGTGACATGAAAGACAATAGATGGATGGACAGAATGATAGAGACCGAAGCAGAGAGAAGTTGTGATGGATAGTCTTGGTATTATGAAAAGGTCAAAGGTTATTGGGGCATCCCTGTGTCGGACAGTTTCGGCACTCTGTAGGGGGCAGGAAGCCGATTAACCCGAAGAGTTTCCAGAAGGGTTGGGCATCGCTGTGTGTGTTTGTTTGAAGGGCTCCAAATGATGTCTTGAACCGGGCTATAAATCATTAATTTTTTTCTCCTCTGAGTTTTGTATGATGTCTACTGATGTAAGTGATGTGGGCGTGTCTGGCATTGATACAGAGTGAGAGAGACTCTGTGTGTGTGTGTGTGCGCGTGCGGTAGCAAAGGTCAGGAAGTTGGAGAGTGTTTGCGTGTGTAGGCTAGCTGTAAGGTCACGGTTTTTGGAAGCAGTAAGATGCAGCTGCTCTTGCCATTAGGGGCCAAAGAACAAATGCCAGATGAGAATTCTTGAATTCAGGCATAAAATACCATATGATGCATCAACTCCATTACTGTCCAAACAAAATCAACACACATTCTTGAGTTTCTCAGACTTTCTGATAGGATGCTCAGAGGTCCCTGAACAAAGCACTGTGCTTATTGGCCTTGTCTCATCTCTCCTCTCATTCGTTGTCTTTGATATGTTGTTTAGTTTAGGGGTCGTTCGCTTCAGCTTTTGACATGATAATGGTGAAGGCTAATGAGGGGCCAGATGACTTCAAAAGTGGATGCAACAGTACCTAGTGACTTTAATCTCACATCATGGTTTGTTAGCCAGAATGTCTGCTTTTAGATTTTGAAGATACATAAGTCTGAGTTCTCACCAAACACGACAAGGTTTCTTCATAAAACAATTTTCATTTTGAACATCTTCAGAACTGCAAAGAATGTTTTCTGTGTAGCTGCTTTGCAAACTATTCAAATCACTACAATTATAAATTGAGAGCAATGTTGGTCACAACCCCCAATCTCAGTTTGAAACCTAAACCCATCGCTAACCATTCAGTCCATTAAATCTGTTTGAAGAAAATAATATTGTTCCAGGACCATGTTGTTTGCAAACCCATTTTTACTTGACTAAGACACAGTGAGTTGATTGGTAAAGTACAAAATCACAAATTTTTCAGTCTGTCTGAAAACAAAGTTGTGAGCGCAGGGGTCACGGTTGAGGCCGCAATAGCTTTTGAGGATGAAATAGTCTGGGAACATTTTCTACAATTTATGTGTCTCAAAGTCTAGTTTGGTGTGATGATGATCGAGGCTATTTTGAGATAAACTGCACACACATTAGATTTTTAAATAAAATACTCCGAAAGACAAATAAATAACTTTATGAAAACTTTTCGCTTTATCTGCTTAATGCTCATTTCGTGAAATTATAATCCCACCCTCATGCCATTCGCTGTCCACACCTCCTCCAAACACATGAATGTATTTTGTAAATCCAAGTAACGAATAACAAAGAAAATCCATTAAATTCTTCTCGAGTCTGTCAGACCCTTTGCCTGCCAGAGCTGTCTCCATCATGTAAAAACTGAACCTATGTAAATTGAGAATTTTCCTCTTTCATAATCCAGACGGTTTTTTCGTTACTGCTTTTTCAAAAACTGACTTTAATTTTGTAGATTTACTTGTTGTCCAGCCATTCTCCCTACAGTGACACAGCGGACGTGAATGCGCTGATGACGTATGATGTCTGTGTGAACATGGTGCGCAGTGGTATGCAAAATACTTTAGCTAAAAAATGTACACATGACCAGTCAAAGTGTTCGGCCGGAACGTTTTTTGGTCCTACACATTTCACAAAAGATATATAACTATACAAATATTATTTGACCACTATACTTCTCGATTGCTATCAGGATGTAAAGAGACTTCCAACCAATATGACAACAATGTTTCTGGACAGGATCACCCACACTGCCTTTAAGGCCGAGAATTAATGTGAAGTTAAATTTGAATGGATTTAGAACTCTCCTGGTTACGTATTGGAGTTTAACATCAAGATTTGGTTGATGCACTCTAAGGGGGCGCAGTAAATTCCTCGGCTTTGCAAGAAACGTTTGACATTTGAAAAGTGGCTTGAGAAAGAGGGAGTGAAAGCAAAAGGTTAGCAATGTGCCGAGTGTCGCCAGCCTTGAGCCCAGTGGCTGAAACAAATCAGAGCAGAGGTGTTTGGAGTCAGAATTATGGTCCGCTTTGTAGCCCTGAGAGCATCATAAAGAATGGGCTTGTGACACAGAGAGATGCTGTTCTGCGGACGCTGTTACCCCCATCTGCCGAAGCTGCGTGCTTTATAGTGTGCGACCGCCGTATCGCCGCTCCTCAGGGCCGCCACAAAACATTCCACTTTTTTAATTCTTTTTTTGGCAGTCCTCTAGGGCATAGGGTGCTGCGATTGTGTCGCGATCATTTGGGTATTAAAAGAAAAAGTTGTGTTCGTAGTTTTCTTGAGAGAATTCGACACAATGTTCGATACATAGATAAGCTCAGAGTGCATTCAACCCATGCCGTTTAGTTTCTTTCATTTCTTGTTTTCAGGCTCTTCCTTCTCAAGACGCTTGGTCCACAAGGTCTTACGTTTGTTTTATTTAGTGTTGATTGTTGAAATAAATCACTGAAGGTCTACCTCTCACTTTCTCTCGCTCTGAAGGGATTATTATGTGTTTAAAGTCTTGTTGTGAGACTCAGCGCCGTACCAAATCTTCATTATATTTTCACACCTCTACCATGCTTTACCCGCGCTACCTGAGGAGAGACATCGGTATAAAGTAACATAATAAACCTCCGACTCTGTTCCAGGGTGCTGGATTACGTTCTGTTCTGTCACCGTTTCAAAACATGTAAATGAGACTCTGTGAATCAGCGGGAAATCTATCTATTTTTCGCAACAAATAAGAAAAAACCCAAACATATTGAGGAACTGGGATCGTGCATTGTATCAGTTTTTATTGGCTTATAATAAGGTCGAAGCTTTTGGTGTGCAAAATGTGTGTTGTGGCTATATTCTCTAATTTATTATAGTTAAATGAGGCAAAAATAGTCACACGTTTGAAGAGTTACCGATATGCTTGAAAGGTTACAATTTATAGATATTTCTCTTCCTTTATTGTTTTTTTTGCAGCTGTCTGCAATTCATTCAGTTTAATATACAAAGTCTATTCCGGCAGTTCATATAGATTTTCAGCATTATGTGTTCTGTTTAGTTTCGGTAAGAACATTTATTAAATCTATAAATATTTTATAAAAAATTAAATACAAGTTGTTATAAACATGGATGTGTATAAATAAAAGTAAATATTAAGTCTAAAGCATTTGGCATATATAGTCAGTCCACAAATTTATGGAAGTTGAAAGAATTCTGCATGTGTAGGGTACTAGAGATTGCAAAATTATGTTATAATACATTGTATGTATATTTGTAGTCTGTTGAATAGATTGGTTTCTCATCCTAAAGTTCTGTAGGGTGACTCTAAAGGCTTTCTGAGTTCACAGGTCTGCTTTAGTATCATTTTGTCCTTGCACAAAGCACTTAGCCTCGAATTGCTGCTTAGGGACCTTTGCTTTGGATAAAAATTCCCCCTAAATGACAGATTTCAATTTCAGTGATGTCTTGACTTTTTGGGGAAAGCTTTGAGAGAAGTTGGTCCTTCAATCATTACACATACACACACACACACACACACACACACACAAACACAAAGTGAAATGTAACAAATATTTTCTTGTTACTCTAGAAGTACATGGGACAGCACAGCATTTTGCCCTGAGATTAACGTTTTTGTGGTAAAACTAAATCCTTCACAAGTAATCCAGCTTCATTTCCACTTTTAAGTGTGTGCGATTGCTCACGGCAATAAGGAGAACAAGAACAGGTACAAGAGACTTTAAAGGGGTAAAAATGAATTCACTTTCCACTGACTTAACTTCTGTATAATACATCAATTCTGAATTGATGCTGTCAGGATGTTAGTTTATTTCACATGTTTGTTTTCTCTGGTGAGTTATTAAAATGAAGACTTTACCTAACTGCAAGACTAAATAATATCAAGTTAATGAAGTAGAAGTAAAAAAAGCTAACGTAATGCAGAAGCATTGATTTTATTTTTGGGGAAATATGAATTGTTAGGTTATTATTAGGGATGGGTATCGTTAAGGTTTTAACGGTATTACTACTTTTATCGATACCACTTATCGATCCGGTACTTTAACGGTACTCTTATCGGTACTTTTTGTTGTGTTTTTTTATAAAAGACAAAACTAAAGCTGGTGTTGTTTTCACTATTTAAAACATTCTTTACTGACCCAACATATCTTAATGCAGGTAAAAGATGACTGATACCCGCCTATTATTCATAGAGGATTAAAATAAAGTGGATGTGGGCCTACGTTTGTTTGTGTTTTTTGTTGTTGTTTAATAATAACCATAATTGGACCAGATGCTGGAATGGATTGGTTCACTGTAACTGGAGCTTTACATTCACATAATGTAGTTAACTCTGTTTAGGCTTAAAAGTTATACAGGTTTGGAGCCTCTTGCAAAGTACACACAAAAAAAGTTTATATATTTCATCAATTTGTAGGTTAGCTCTGCTTTATATTTCTTAAGCATAATTTATTATTATTCATCCATTTTAAATGCAGTACTGTGAAAGCATTTTTAATGTTTAAGATTTAATTAGGCTACCGCAGAAAAAAATACTCTGTAAAAATTATATGTAGGCTATTTTTTAATGTGATGTGTGTTTATTAAACGATTTCATACTAATTTAAAGAAACCTTAAGCAATGTTTATGTCGGGGAATTTAGGAAGACTGCTAGGCAAGTATACATGTACATGAGGACGTGGATGATGAAATAGTAGCTAGGCAGTCGAAAACTTTGCATTTATCTGTCTGCACATTAAGCACTTTTGAAAGATGTATTGCCAGATTGCTTGTGTTTCTGCTCTTACAAGCAAAAATCTTGTCGCACTTGTTGAAACGAGCATTGTCTGCATCCACTCGAGTGAAATGTAACCATACTTTAGACCGTTTGATTCTCTCCGCGATCATCACTGTATTAAGCGCGAGCTCTCGTGTTGTGTGCGCGCGAGCTCTGTGTAGTGTGGGACAGACGGACATTTCGCGTGCGAGATTGCGAATAACGAAAATGCAGGTAAATGTCTTTAATATTATCGCAAATTAGAAATGGTTGGTCAGTTAAAATATGCTAGTTAACGTTTATTTATCAATAATAAGTAGGCAATGTTTTTCTTAATTTCTCCAGTACCGACAGCAGAACCGTTATCGTCAGAGCCTATCGATACTTCAGGTCTTTTATAATTTAGCCCCGAGACCGATAAAGTACCGAGTTTCGGTACCCATCCCTAGTTATTATTTTATCTACACTGCACATTTTCCCGCCAGTATTACTTATTCAGAAACAGATACATTTCCCTTTGTGTTGGACCATGCTATGCGTTTTGGAGGTGGGAGGGTTGTAAAGCGCCCTTGTTTTAGGTTTGGGCCTCTGCAATCTGTTATCGGCCCACACCTATTGGTGCACCCAAGTTTGCTTGTCTTTCTGAGTCATTATCTAGTTAATAATATTAGTTCTAAGTTGATGACAGTTTGGAGCTAAAAGTGTAGATTGTCTTGATCAGAGCATCTGCTGCATATGTAGATGTATGTTCGGTTTACTTTTTTAATAAGCGTGCTCTCATTCTGTATCTAAATCTCTCTTTTTATCCTGACTGTACCATCTGTTCCACACAGACATTGACTTACTATTCACACGCTCGCACACACACACACACACACACACACACACACACACACACACACGCATACACAGACAATTATCCTTCCAAAGACCCTTGGCCCTAATTTCATTTGTGCCTCTTGAATCTCTGTAAATAAAAGCTCTCATTGCATAAAATAAAACAAAGACCAGGGGACACTTTAAATGAGAACTGAAAGCTATTTTGCCTTGTAATCACATCTGAAATGTGCTCTAAAATGCCTGTGAAACTAAATAAACACACTGATTACTCTCTCTCTCTCTCTCTCTCTGCAGTGTGCGAGTGCAGGAGCGGAGGTAGTGATCTTGCACCCAGGTTCTCCTCCTCTCTGCCCACGTATCTCCCTGTGTACTGCCAGCTGCAGGGTGCTGAGTCATCATTCTTTCTCCGGGAGGCCACGCAGGAAGTGATGCGTAACGGGAGCTTGCAAACACGCAGCGAGCCTCTCTTTCTCCATTTGGTCGATGCTGGCCCAGCTCCCCTCTTGTCGGTCAACTGTAGCTATGGCAATATCACCGCGGAGACGCCTGTACCTCCTGATCTCCTCCAGGGGTCACTGCCTCGCTCCTTCCACACCTCAACACACCTAACACTGAGCTGGAAGGTGAGAGCACACCTGGTGTCCAGGAGGATAGGAGCGGACCGTCCTCAAATCCGGGTGTTGTTTTACCTGGGGGGACGCAGGTGGGAGGATGCGGATCCTCCCGCGGAACTGTTGCCTTGCGTTCGTGTCGTAGGGTTCCGGGAGCCTGGGGAAGGTTCTGTATCAGCCGCCTGCCATCTAGAAGGAAACCTGGGAATCTGTGTAGCCCAGCTTGGCGTCCCTACGAGCTGGTTCAACCCTCCGCCACGCAGACGAACACAAGAACCTGTTCAAGTCAAGGTGGAACTGCACTACACCGTAATTCCTCTGGAGGGCCACAGAAAAGAATGTGTAGCAGGTAGGGTGCAAGGGAAGGCCAAAGTGCAGGAGGGGAATATGCAGAGGATTGGGACGGTGATTCTCGCCACTGGGGAGAATAAAGAACCCAAAAACAGACTCAGACTGGACAGCGATGTAGAGATTGTGGTGCCACCCAGCCCGTTTAAACAGGGACAGACTGTGGGATTTCAAGTGCTAATGAATTCTGCGGCCACCACTGAGCAGTTTACACTAAGGTAAGATGACGCACACCTGTGAGGGATGTCTTATGAGTACAGTACAATGTTAGGGATGTAAAAATGCTTTAATGCATTGAAAGGTATTTGACTGCCAATGAAAATTGGATTAAAAATCGAATCAAATCACTTTTATTGTCACATCACCACGTGTTATATACGATATATACATAATGGCCCAATCACAAGTCTATTTTATACCCCTTCCCCTTGTCCCTTGAAACAGTGTGGCAAGGGGAAGGGCTAAAATCATTGTGAAATGGTAAACCACTACTACACTGTCATAAGTCATTATAATACCTCACTGATCCTACGGAGATGCGGCAATCTTTATCACAAACTTCCAAGATGCTGCTGTCAGCTGTAGTCATGTCAGTTTCGGGGATTACAGCCAAAGTGAACCTGAACTTTTTGTCAAAAGCAGCTCACCACACACCCCTCTGAGTGCGGTCACAAGCCGGCCGGGGAAGGCGGAGCCCAGAATGCTGGTTCGTGATTGCATTGCGGACACGGCCCTGGTTACAATCACTTTTTTGCAGTTGTATATGTTGCAGTTCTATCATGCAATCAGTAATGCGTTACGTTAACAAATTTTTTTGACTTTATTAACGTTTCAAGTATTCAAGACAAGCAATGTAACACAACATTAAATATAATACAAAGAAAATGATTATTTGTTGTTTAAATCCTTATTTAAGCCAAAATAAAGGCTTACATTACACTCCAATGAGCAGCCCATTCTCAAATAATAATAATAATAATAGCCTGATAATAATAATTTATTGTTAGAATTGTTTTTATCTTCATTTGGGATCGATAGGACCAGGAGCTGGGACTTGAACTCGGGAGTGCCCGGCGGGCAACAGCGCCATGTGTTGGAGCTTTCGGCATCATGCATATTAGAATTGTTTATTTATAAGTATTATTATAATACTCAATGCTTTATTTTCATTTGCTTGATTGTCCAGCACACAATAGGACAAGTGGATTTGGAGGATGGATGGACTATACTCTCTTCAATACAATAACTATATGGCCAAAAGTGGTTTAAAAAATTATCAATCAATTGGACTAGATTGTGACCAGATATCACATTCCAGCAATGCTTGTTATCGTCTCCTAAATAACCATCTCCTAATTTTTTCAAAGAATCAATTTCAAAACATTTACACCCATCATTCAGCGCTAACTTTTATACACACAGACAAAGTTTGGCAACATAAAGTAACAGTTCATGTGTAGCATACCCAATACTGCTCACTGGCAGCACTCCAGACCGGAGGCTTTCCCGGACATATGAAAGATTAGACTTATTCATCAGCGGCACAGATAAAGTAGAGCTCCAGACTACTGCTGTACATGTTCCAGCTCCTCTCCTCTCTATCACTGCTGTTGAGTTTTATAATAGGCAATAATTAGTCTGAGCCATCAGCTCATGAGGAACATTAAAATGGATGAAGCTGTGCGCTGAGGTTGTATCGACGGGCATATAGTACAGAACGCAGAGTCTTGCTTATGGTCAGCGATTAAGCTGCATGTTTACATCCACAGCGTTGTAATTGCGTATGATTTAGGAAGGCATGTCACTGTATAGGGTCAGGCAGACCTGCTCTTAAAATACAAAGTTTATGCTTCAACTAAGATCCTCAGTCTGAGTGATGCCATCTCTGTACGTCTGTGTCTGGGATTACGAATATCTGTGGGATAATCGCTATGGAGGACGTCTCTCCCTTCTCAATTAACTTCCGTCAGCACTGAGCTGGCAGAGGGAGATGCTATTGTCTCTGCTAGTTGAACGATGGTGGAACATCAAAGACGCTCCTGCTGGTGTCGTTTGGGTCTATAAAAGATGTCTGATGTCTTTCATTTCGCCACCTGCTATCTGTTTAGATAGAGGAAATCAAAATGTTTTCCTCCTACCCATGATGGGAAAAATCTGCCAAGCGTTGTTTGTTTGTCTAGAAAAGCAGAAATTTCTGCCCTCATTGTTGCGAGGAGGAGATCGAAATAGCTAAAAATAGGCCGTTTGTTCCTCCTAAAGTCAAAACCGAGTTTTGTGTAGTTTTTGTTTTGCTTATTTGTGCGCTGTACACTTGGAGGGACACAGGCCTTCGAAAGCATACCTCTGAAGAGGGTTGTATCGTCCTAACAAAGAAATATTTTCATATTTATATATCCTGCTTCTGTCGTAATGTGTAAAGTTTTAGAAGTTTTAGATCAGTAGCCTAAACTCAAGTCACAGGAGCAATGTTTTTGTCATTATTGTTAAGCTAGAATTAACTGTGCATTGGTTCATAGTAAATCAGATTTCTATCATTACATTACAGAAATTAAAAAGAAGTGGGTATTTATGTACAAAAACAAAAAGAGTTGAAACAAAGATACTGTATAATTAAATATCTCTGTACAAAGTAAGCTAGACAAATGTAATAGTGAAGTACTTCTGAATAGAGCTTGTAGAGGATGGATAGATGTAAAAACCGTACACAGTTTGATGGAATTTAGTTATTTTTTTGCTCAGAGGGAGATGTGGTCCATCTACCTTGTAAAATTGAGCTATTATTTGCCTTTTCTGTGTTAACAAAAGTACATCTACTTTTTTTCAGTACATCTTTGTATTGTGACTGGCTGTTAGACAATCTGACATTGAGACCATAGTCAGACTGGCGGATGGGATATTTTGGTTTGTGTGTCTGGTAGGAATTTATGGGTTTGTATGCATCAAATGCGTCTAATCAGATCAGTTTTTGACTCTTCTGTCTGTCTTGCTCCATCATGTATGCCTTCTATGCAACTGTCAAAATTTTTTATTATGGGAGACTCATTTAAATGGCGTAATGTGATGCTTGTTGAACAAATGATGTACAGTTCTCTCAAATGATTTGCCGCATTTCTCCAATTTTAGTACTTGGTCACAAATCAGTAAGCACAGCTGTCTAAACTGTTTTGCATATCTTTGCTAGTTAACAGATTTGTACTGTTTTCACACTGTTTGCAAGGCCAGAACTTCAAACAGGAATTGTAGTTTTAAATTGACTTTGGTTGGGCTTGTTACGATGATACAGCGTCTCCTGTGATTGAAACCTGCTGATCATGTTTTGAATCGGCAGAATTTTTTCTTGTGCTGATTTTGGGGACATTTTGTGGTATTAGGAGGGACGGATTTATGCCAGGTGAAATATGTTAATTGGCGTTAGGGCAAAAATGTTAAATGGAGTTGTTTTTTAAATTATGCACGGGTCTGCATTGCTGTTGACATATTTAAAGAAACACTTTGACCTTAAAATAATGGGTGGGTTGCTCCGTCAAGGATTAGGTTTAAATCTAGATTAAATCAAGGTTTATTTGAAAAATTCTGTTATACCAAATTGTAAACCTTGTTTACAAAAAACAGGTTTATATTTTAGCTACCATTTGATCTAGGTTTTAATTGCACAGTAAATCAAGATAACTTTATTCTGTTGCTCCATCGGAAAAAACTGACACCCTGAGAAGAGTTGAGTCATTTTAGCGGCCTGTCTAAATTGTGGTTCCGGTCCCGAATAGGTGCTGCCACAACAGCCCCAGAACATGACAGAGAATGAACCACGGAAATGCAATCGCCTACAGGAGCCGTTCGCAGAGGTCCACCCGCTCGTGATTCCCGTAAGGCGTTCTTCTGTCTTATGTCTGCTGCAGTCACAAGCTGCAGGATAATGATGCGGCTCGACTCTCATATTTGTACACTGTCATATCTCTCAAGACTTGTGAAATGTGTCTATGGAAGATCAGACTGATCAACGAATTATCCCGAGAGAGGTTTTTAATAGCAAAATTATGTTTCTTTTACATGCACGAGAGCTTTATTTCCTTTTTACATGACAGTGCAACACTGTTGCTGTTTAGTTACACCGACAAAATCCATCATGGTGAACAAAATGAATCGTACTATTCACATTAGTCTCGTTTGATTTTTGTGTCATGCCTTTGTTACAGCTGGCTCTCACACTGCAACAAAAGAGGGAGATCAGGCCCATCCAATGCTCAACCAAACATTTATTTATTATCATCAAATGATATATAGAGCATCATCTAACTCGAAGGAACTCCAAACAGTAACATTTACCCTGCGTCCAACAAGTGTCAGTTATGCCAGACACACATCCGTCCAAACGACACCCGATGAAACACTCAAAAGTCACAAAAGACGCAAAGTCGCAAAGCCACTGCCTAGGGACATCACCTCAAATCGAAGTAAAAAACAACGCACTAAATGGCGCGTTAAGCGTACTTTCCTTTCTTATAATAGGAAAGATGCTCAGTTGACAGGTTTGAAAAGCAGCCACTCACACTGAATAATGTCACGTAATACACACGTAGGCACATTTGGGAGTCGTAGTTTTTAAACGGGTTATGAGTTTAGATCGGATCAGTGGCACCATTGCATCTGAATATTTTTTCTGGGTCGCACAGACTAATATCCAGTCGCAAATGTGACTGAAATGGTCGCACCGTAGAACCCTGCAGAAAGAACCATTCAGTCTAAGGTTCTTTACAGAACCGTCTCGTTTTTACCTTTTATAATTTGAAGAACCCTTTTTCGCCACGAATAACCTTTTGTGAAACAGATGTTACATGTGCTTTATGGAACCATATAGACAAAAAAGGTTCTTCTATGGCATTGTGAAGCAACTTTAGTTAAGAGTGTTTTACTTAAACCTTTTTTACTCTCTTAACAATATTTTCTTTGACAATATAATCAGCACAGTCAAAATACATTTTTTGGGGCAGTTCAGATTTGAGACTTCGTCTATGATAGAAAATGTCAAATTATAAACAAGAAAACTAAAGAAATGTTTGAACTGTTTTCATCGTTTTAATAATCGGTACTGCTTAGAATTTGGAATTACATTACATTAAGAAATAGTTTGTGTGCTTTCTCAGAAGATTATTCTGGCTCGATAATAAACATACTTGTAAGCAAATGTATGAATTCATTATTTTTCTTTGCGTAGATTTTTAAAGTTCAGATGATGCTTTGTGTGCCTCCAATTTTAGAAGATCTGTTTGTTGTTAGGATATTTATTGACAGGCAGTTATCCATTGAAAATTAAAACTCTCTTAAACTTTACAATGACAGAGGATTGATCAATGACAAAGATAACATCAGCTTTTGTCTACATTAGTGCCAAAGACATTTCTGGTGGTTGTCTTATGATACTAATTCCACAAAGCCACACATCTAATGCATCCTCACAAAGCAGTACTTCAGCCAAAAACAGGTTACTGGTCTCTCTCTCTCTCTCTCTCTCTCTCTCTCTCTCTCCTCACTCTCTCTCTCTCTCTCCCTCACTCTCTCTCTACACACACACACACACACACACACACATTTTCCTGCATTTGTCTTTACGCTCACAGAAGCTCTTGATTATATATACTATCGACACACTGACAATGTTCAACTTTTGAATGGAGATGGTGTGTGAGAGATGCACTTGTGACCCTGAATTGTTTGATTAAAAAGGTTTTAAAAGTCAAAAGTAGCTCACAGAAGTTCACTTTTTTACAATGACACTTTTCACAATTTACATTTAGTCAGTTTAGTTAATTTATTAGCGGGCACCCACAATCTAGTTACTTTCAGGTTTTGCAATACTTATTTGGTCCACAAATTCACCACAAAGCACACAACCTACAAAACGATAAAGTAAAACAGAGATACATAGGTTACTTAGATGAAGAACGAGCAAAGAATTAAGTGAGTGAGACGGAGCGAGAGAAAGGCTGTATCATTTTAGATTTAGGCAGGAACTGATAAGGTTGCAGACCTTTTAAAACAACTTTGTCTTAAACTTCTCCCCTAAGGTATAAACACACACAACTATACTTTTGTTTACTTCTAGTATATCGCACTGCATTCCACACTACTTCCGTTTGATATTTTCAGGAGAGTGGCATCATTTATAAAATCTGTTGTCAGATGAGTTATATTTTTCCTCAATGAGTTTGAAATCTATACTGTCAGATGTGTGGCATCTATTAGCATCGGACATTTTTGTATAGTCTAATTCATTTAATTTTGCTCTTGGTGTTAACTGACTTTTAAGGCAAATCAAACAAACAGATCAAACAAACGCCACAAACAGCCTTTACAGTGGTCGCACATGCTTGCAAACACTCTTCACATCAACAGTTACAGACATTACCCTTCATGTGCTAAACTTGAAAGAACTTGAGGATGAATGTTTAAATGGATTTTTTATTAGGTGACTTTGGTGTTTGCGTTCCACTGGTAAACCATTTGTCACGCCATGAACTCCTATGGCTTACAGCTAGATTTGTATTTTCTGAAGTTTCATGTAGTCAGTATACAGAAGTTTCTTTGAATTCTACCTTGAGTTGCTTCATCTGCTTTCCTTTTTGTCGGAACATCATTATTTTTGTCTTTTTTAATTAACTGCCAAGATCTTTTAAGGGTCAAGATGTTCCTATAGGCCGCCTTTTGGGCGAAATCACCTGCAACAGGAGATATTTGGCTTAGATTTAATACGTCAGATTGTACCATCCTTCATTTCTACTTTGTTGGAAATTTTTGTGATAAACATTCCTTTTTCTACACGTTTTCTTTACACTATATTGATTTAATGATGTAGATTTTTTTCCAGGCAGCATTTTCTATCAATATGAGTAGGAGACCCTCACACCAAATTAATGCTCCATTTTCATTCCAAACCAAAAAACAAGTTCACCCTTATTCTGATCGGCCAATCAGATTAGAGAACCTGCCTTAACCATTGTATAATAAAATATTAATAGAAAGTGTAGACGTTTGTTTACACAAAGGTCTGTTGAATTACACTGCACAGTTTGTTCTGTACATCAATGGAGTCTGAAACCGTTGTACTATCAGGACTTCAGGCTAGCTAACATGAGGCTTAAATTGTGCTTGCAGAGCTCTTTTGAAACATTCACGTTATCGTGACCCCTTCCTTTTGTACACAAGCGAGCGCACTGCGCTCAGTGATTTAGATACTGTAGTTCTTCGAGGAATGGAATTAAATGGGTTTGACTCTTGGATGAATGCTACATATGCCTCCAGGGGCCTCTTTCCTTTCCATATATTTATACAGAACGCAGTCAATGCCGCTATCACAAGTCAGATACATGGAGATCAGAAACAAGCTCCTTGCTGGGAGTTGGATGTGTGTGCGTTGTGTTGGTTAGGGAGAGCCAAACTGGTAGGAAAAAAGGTGAGGTTGCCAGATAGATTGTTTAAGACGTTCTTTCTCCACGGGTCTTGCCCTCTTTGTTCGGAGCGCCACGCTAAGTGCTTTTGAGATTAGAACGGTACAGAATGAGACTAGGCGGGTAATAAGACAAGCTTCAGCACAGGTGGGATACCACAAGTGTTCCTGACCCTCCATCATCTTCGCAGTTTAACGTAATCATGCACATTCACACACATTTAGCTTGCGATCACCTCTCATGTTGAACATAATTACCCAGCAGTCCTGCACTTATCACATCAATGACCCAGCTTAACCACACAGACACGCACATTAAGAACGCAGCATTGTCTGTAGTTCTAAATGAATGAACAGGTCAGGCCGACCACACGCGTGCACACAACCCGTCATCGAAATTGTCTGTGTATGGCGAGGCTGAGTGAAATTTTCATTTTCATTAGGACCAATTCCCTAGAGATCTGTAGGTCTGTGTCTTTTTCCTTTGCGTATATTTCATGTCTTCTAACAGGAACTAATGATGCTCAGTGCCTGTTCGAATGAATATTTTAGAGTCGGCTAATGAGGATGAGAGAGAAGACGCACTTTCATGGAGAGAGAGAGAGGGAGCAAGAGAGAGAGATTTATGGAGGTAAAGTGGTGGGTGCTTGAACATTAGGCCACACTGGTTGGCAGGCGCAGCACTGGTGCACTGTGGGATATGGAATGGCTAACATTAACACTAGGATTGGATTCCAAACCAGAGAGCTAAAGTCATCCCTTATTGCAAATGTGTGTGTGTAGTTAGCTACTGTATAGCTTGGAGGCAAAAAAGTCCCGAAAAAATGTGTGCTAAATCTGACAAAACCTCCCTTTGGGGACGTCCTTTTCAATTTTTTAAATTGCAAGTTCAATTAGGAATTGAGTTACAGTGAGTTATTAATTATAATTGGCTTTATATTATTATATATCTTAGCTCATAGCTAAGTAAGTTTGCTTGTGTGTGTTAATGTGAAATATTGACTGCCCGTCCAAAAAAAGGCACCACTTGGGCAGTGTTATGATCTGGGGTTGCTGCGGTTGGTCAGGTCTAGGTTCAGCAACATTGTGCCCAAAGAATGAGGTCAGCTGAATATCTGAATATACTGAATGACCAGGTTATTCCATCAATGGATTTTTCTTCCCTGGTGGCACTGGCATGTTCCAAGATGAAATGCCAGGATTCATCGGCCTCAAATTGTGATAGATTGGTTCAGGTAGCATGAGACATCATTTTTACACATGGATTGGCCACCACAGTGTCCACACCTTAACCCCATTGAGAATCTTTGGGATCTGCTGGTCTGGAGAAGACCTTGCGCAGCAGTCTGACTCTCGCACCATCAATACAAGATGTTGGCGAAAAATGAGTGCAACCCTTGATGGGAAAAAATGTTGTGATAGTACAGAAGCTTATCAAAACGAATCGAAGGCTTGCCGTTTTCAAAGCTAAAGGCAGTCCAACAAAATATTAGTGTGTGTGACTTCTTTTTTGGACGGGCAGTGTAAAAAGCCTTGCATGAAAATAATAGTTGTGTATGTGATGTCATTACTACATTAAATTGTTTGTAAAACAATGTAACACAGACAGAAGTTTTACCTTTTCATTTAAAGACAACAGTGGTTAAAAGCAGAATGAGTGATTTGTAGGATTTTATCAGAAAGGAACAGATTATCTTGATGAATAGTTTCATTCCTGCTTTTCTGGTGCTGATTTGTTTCAGTTCACTTTCAGTTTCTTTACATGCAGCTATACTGGCTATACTGAACTAAAATGGATGTGTCTTTCTATCTTACTATTGTGCACATCTTACTAGTTGGCAGATTTGAGTCTGGCAGGCCTTTTAATATAGAAAGACAGTAGCATCACATCAATCAGTCTAATTATGTCTGGGAGAGAAGCACTCCGTTCATACAAGTCAGTTCCATTGCTCTTGTATGTCCGCTTGTTTATACGACAGTGTGATGACAGCAGAGATTCTACAGTTTGACTAATCCCCTACCTGACAGAGATCCTTAACTAGTTCTTAACGACAACACTGAAGCATTTCAGGACTCTTTATGCAATTTGTTTTATACAAGATGGAAAAACGTTTTCATTTGAAAACTGAGTTTGCGTTTTCAAAAATGCTCTTCATCCACACTAGCGTTTTCAAGCGTTTCCCGAACCCTGCCCATCCACACTGAAACGTCTTTAAAAGCTTACATCCATGTACTGCGCATGACTAAACCTAAGACACTTCAGCAAGTGTAATTTCTATCAGGCATTTATTTACTTTCTGCATTATTATGTCGCGGCAATGTGGAGCAAAGACACAGTTTTTTAAATAGACGGACAATGAGCTAAATTAGAAATGGTGCTGCGGGTAACACAAGACTATAAAGCTGCGAAGTGAAACTTAACTCGTACTCCACTGCCAAACAATAATTGCGAGTAATTAAAATCTGTCTCCTAAAATGCAATCTAAAGTATGCATGAACTGACATTAATGCTATCAAACTGAAGAGCAGCCAAAAACAACTGAGTCACCTGACGAAAAGCGCGTCGTTTTTAAACCTCTATGTTTTCCTCATCCACACTACAACGCGAAAACAGCGTTTTCAAATGTATCCACTTTCCAGTGCTTTTTTGAAAATTGTTTTCGAAAAGCTCTGTCTCAATGTGGACGAAAGGCCAAAACGGAGAGATAAAGATGCATTTTCAAACAAAAACACTTTATTGTGAATAGGGTCTTAGATTGTTCAAGGCCTGTATAAATTTGTTTATTTTGCTTAACACACTGGAAGAAATTTGGAAGAATGTCAGATATCACCCACCATTAACTGCCAAAGAAGGGAAAGTAAATACTATGGGACTCAACTGGGGGGCGAGATTTTACAATCATCCGGATATCTTTCTGTTTGTTCCGCAGAACAAAGAAGTGTATACAGGTTTGGAACAATCTGAGGATGACTAAATGATGACAGAATTTGCATTTTGGGGTGAAGTATCCCTTTAAATGTGTTTTTTTATGAACAAATAATTATGTCAGTCAAATTCATTTTAAATTTTGTTTTGTTTCTACTTTTTTTGGCCAACAAAACACAGTTAAATGTAAAAGAAAGGATTAGAGAGAGTTTGTATCTATTATGGCTCTTCAGGCAAAACTTGTTTCTTACAATTATCATGTTTTTATTTAAAAATATTGTTATATTATGACACCCCTAACCTTAGTTTAGGTCTAGCCCTGCTGTAACCATGATTGACATCTGGCTTTGCTTTAATCATCTTTATGCTTTAAAGGTCCAGTTCATGAAATTTAGCGCCATCTAGCGGTGAAGCTCACTCAACCCCCCCTTTCGAAGCACTACGGTGGCTGACACAGAACAAAGATGTTCTCACGTTTTCACATCTTTGCCGAAGAAAATAATGTATTTACGAAACGCTCTGTAGAGCAGTTTGTCCGTTTAGGGCTACTGTAGTTTAGGGTTGACCCCACATTAAGCTCTGCTTAAATTCATTATGCTTTAACTACAGGGTACAAGTTGAACATTCCAGTACTTGAACTCACCAGCTCTCTGTTGTATCCTCAGCAAAGTCAGTGAAATGAAAATCACCAGATACCTTGTTCTTTCTGCTCAAACCCCTTGACATTTGGAAGCAGGACTGTGTTACCTGTCATATCACCTCAGTTTAGTCCCGTGAGTTCCTGAGCTGATGTTGTGTGTCGAAAGAGAATGAATCAGATCTGGTCATCCTTCTCTTCTCTAGCCACGCTCTGTCGCTCTGTACAAAAAAAAATTGAAGTCTAAGAGAACAATGCTGTAAGGTTCAGGTAGGTCCCACATGTGTATTGACTCCTCATGACCCCCTACTTTCCCTTTGTGAATCCATTAAATTAAATCTATTTGGACTGAATTCTGTATGACAAGTTTTCCGTCTGGTGACATGTTTGTGATGTCAAACACACTCTGCCCTTGAGAAGACGTTAACTACACTGACGTGGAAGATGCGAGTCTGATGGTGTTATTTTGTTTGTGTTTAGTTTGCTCTGTATTTGAATTTGTTGTGACAGGAACAATGTGTGAGGAAATGGGAGGTGATATTTGAATGGTGCTGTTTTGCTGTCAGACTCACTGTAAATTGTTTTGCTCAGGATCCCAAATAAACTTCTCAGACAGCGCTTGAGAAATGTGATGCTGTATAGTACAGACCATGAACAGCATCACATGTGACTGGGTTCACAAATGTAGTCAGTCACCCTTTACCTTAATGGGTTAAATCATCTGCCAGATATGTGGTTAGGTGAATGTGGTTAGTGTACATTGAGGTGCTTTTGGTTGTCTGTTTAATGACACCGAGTCATATGTAACAGCCAATAAAAGAGTATAATGGTATAGGAGGCTTCAGAAAAAGACAGAGTAGGATGCTCGGGGGAGTTTTTGGCAGATATAAGCGAATAAGATCACAATAAGACTCTCTGAAGGAAAAGTTCAATAAAGAGAAACAAACACAATCAAACTGTCTGTGTAATTACAGTCAGGAAAGACAGAAAGCTTTTAGAAGATTACTGAACATCAATATAGACGTAAGCTTCCATCACTGTCCCACGCAAAAGGAGAGAGATCAATTTATGCAGCGGTTTTTACCGTCTAAAACCAAAATTCATGTAAACACATTTGTCAACTTCTCTACCGGTGCATGCAGTATATACATGTGTGTGTGTGTGTGTGTGTGTGTGTGGGAGTCAGGTTTGTTTTCTTTGTGGAGACCAGCCAACAGAACCTGTGAAGAAAACAATTTAATAAACAAACTAGATTATGTCCTAGACAAGCCTTTCTGCAGTTTTGCAAAAACAATCGAAGTCATGATAGCAAAACAAACACTGTATAATGTGTGTGCGAGAACAGGCCTTTGTTAATGACAAGGAGGATTTGTGATGATAATATTTACAAACACTTGTCATTCTGAAGGCTTTTGCTTGGCTGTTATTAGTCAGTCATGTCTGACAGTACTGTTGTAGACTGTGTGTGTTTAACATTTATGCATTTGATAGACACTTTTATCCAAAGCATCAGTGCATTCAGTCAATACATTTTTTTGTTGACATTTGTGCCCCCTGGGGTTTGAACCAATGACATTTGTGTTGCTAACACAATCCTCTAGCCCTTATCGAGGTTTAGGAACACCTCCAACAATGGCTTAAACCGATATTGTTTGAATCTCTGTGAGTAAAACGCATTCATGAACTGTGCATTTAGATATAGAATGTGGTTATCACTTGTAAATGGTAAGTAATGTAAATGTGTGTGAAAATAACTGCATTTAGCATCGGGGCTGGGCGATATGACGATGTCATCGTATATCACTGATGTCTCGCAAATATCCCGATGGGGATTACAACAGACAGATACCACACAATTATTGATAATAATGGAAAATACGCGTTATAACATTATAACATATAACATGCGATGTAGGCTTTAGAGTGAACGTTCTTGTTCATATGCCAATGCAACAGTGACAGAATTTTGGAAAGGCTGTTTTGTTCGGTCATTTTACTTTGCTCCTGTTTTCTGTTGGTCACTGCACAGACAGTCCAAGAGAAAGACGAGCTGCTTCGGCAAAATCTCACGCTCGCGCCCTGTACTGGTGTTCGAATAGCCTAACCCTGTCAGATTTTCCTACTGCAGGGCAAAACTTAATATAATCTAAACCACATCTACAAAATAAACAGGTAAGATGATTTCACAATGCAAAATACCCTGATGCATCCTACTATCTTAAAATAAACACATCAAATAAATTTACAGCGTAAATACCCTGTAAAGATTATACTACCAGCATAAAAGAAACATGTAGGATTATAGGGGTGCTGCAATTTATGCTTAAAATGGTCAACTTGCCAAGAAACGAGTTGGGCGTATTACGTAGTATTTCTGTGCTCAATACAACCCCTCAGCGATCGTACAGGTTTCCGAACGTCTTTTTCAGAAGGAGCATGCGTAGATGTCACTTTCCCTTGTGTGCAGGAGAGAGAGAGAGTATATGTTAAGGTGTTTGTTTGTTCACTGCATTTGGGTGATGAATGTTATATAAACTGAGGATATAACGCTGGATTAGGAGATCGTTTGAAACTGATATATGGAGCCGTCCGATCGCTTAAAGATGCCGGACATGAACCGCATGTGGTGAGTGAAACTGATGTCTTTGTTTTGTTGACAATGTGCTTTAGTTCAGCCTACCTCCCCCCTCCGCAAGCGCCGTATGATTTCGGAAGTAATCGTACAACTGTATATATCTTTTATAAATGTGATCAAACTAAACACTCTTCGAAGACACGACGTAGGCTATGCATACTACTCAAGGTACCCAAGATTAATATCAGATTGGCAGAAACCCTGTGTGTTAGGGCCGCTTTAATTTACAGCGCAACACCCTATCAAATTGTATTATAGGTATTAAATAATATGTAGAATGATTTAACAACGAAAATACACTATCATATTCCTATAGCAGTCTAAGATAGTCAGGTAGGATGATTTTATAGCACAAAAAAATGACACCTGCAACATGTTTCTACTGCATAAAAGCAATGGTTTATCTACACGCTTTACCCAATGAAAGAAGTCACTTCAACAATGGTGTGTGTGTGTGCGTGTTTGTTAGCGAATTCTCTCCCGGTCCGTATCCGCAGGTTCATCATCTGCGCAACGTTGCATGAAGTCAAACACACCCGATATGATCAGATACTGCGATGATTTTAAAGTCAATAATTTTTTTTAAACACATCGCCCAGCCCTATTTAGCACTGTAAAACAGGATTTACATCCGTATTCTGTTGATATGCGAACATGGTTTGTGTGGCCTGTGTTTGAATCTCTCTGAAGATGGAATGTCCTTCACCTCTATGGAGAAGAGCCATGGGCAGCGACTCCCATTCTTATTGTTTAGTTTTTCTCAGGTGTGACTTTCCATTTTGAGTTGTATGGACTTTTCTGTAAAGAAGGATTTTGGCCTTTGTATTGTGCTTCAGGAATATTCTAAAACGGTTGTTTGGAGTTAAATTATTTCTATGAGTAGGATAAAACACCCACACAGATTATTCTTTTCACCTTTACCCTTTCAATCCTTAACTAAAGTTCCCTTTCTGTCGGTCTCTCGACGTTGTGTCGAGATGACAGATGGGGTTCGCCCTTGAGAACCAATCAACTCTGACTACTATAGAAAAGGCCAATGAAATTTGGCGAATGAAATTTGCAGCATTCATTTACCTTTTTTCTTCAGAGCCTTCGCTCATGACTACGAACAAGACGAATTCAACGAATTCTTCTCCTACATTGCCGGATCTACGACGTAGAGCAGCGGATTGTGCCTACCTGCAGCGACCTTCCCCAGGACGTCTCGGCGGTTCCAGAGGTGTTTGAGATATTTTTCAAAAGGTCCTTTTCAGGACTGAGCATTCTCCAGTGTGGCATGTCCCGCTGTTCTCTTGGGTACGGTACCCTTATCGAGGAGGGGGATGGACACGATAGCTGCGTCAAGTGTCTGGGTGTCCAGCACGCTGAGGCAGCTTTCGTTGACACATCTTGCCCGCACCAGGGGGTTCGAGCTCAGGAGGAAGAAGAGGTGATGTCAGCCATGCTAACCCGGGCAGCCACGAGTACTGGGTGGCAGTGTACGCACTGCCTCCTCCCCAATGCTCGCGGCTGGATACATGGTTCCCGGGGTCGGAGCGCGGTGCAAACCGCGCCCTCCCCCGGTGCCATTTTTCCCGGAGGTGCATGAGGAGCTATGTAAGACTTGGAGCGCTCCACTCACGGCCCACCCCAGTCAAACCAGCTCCGGCTCCCTCACTTCCCTCGATGGTGAGGCAGCCAAAGGGCAGCCAAACGGGAATCGGCCACGCCTACCGCCCAAGGCGTTTAGAACTTCAGCATCACTTGTGTCGAATGCTTGCGCTGCCGTGGGCCAGGCTGCCTCCTCTCTCCACGCCATGACCATCCTGCAGGTCCACCAGGCCAAGGCGTTGAGAGAGCTCCACGAGGGTAAGGCCGATCCGGGTATAATGCAGGATCCCCGTGCTGCCACTGACCGCGCTCTCTATGGGCGACCAAGGTGGCGGCACGGGCCCTGGGTCGGACGATGTCCACGCTAGTGGTCCAGGAGAGACACCTCTGGCTGAACCTTGCTCAGATACTCTGCAGCCGATCCCACACTTCACTGGACTGTGCTTGGCAATCCGATCTCATGTCTTGGCAAGGCTTGAGGTTGAACACACATGACAGCAGCCACCACACTCAAACCGACAGTGCGTACATGCTGTTACGCCAGGCAGGTAAGTAGGTGGAGCCAACCTGCCCTCCGGGGCCCCCCCGCGAGATGAGGTTGGCTCCGCCAGCCGACGAACCACCCCCCGTGGGATTGGTGAAGCAGACCGTCTGTCACCAGGTTTGCGCGACTGTCCGCAGTGCGCGCCCAGTCGGTGTTGAACTGCCTGGAACAATTCAGGCAGTCAGCGGTCCCCCTGAAACAGTTTTCAGAGGCTCCTTGGACACATGGCATCCTTGGCGGGGGAAATACCCCTCGGGTCGATGCACATGAGACTGCTCCAACACTGGCTCCCGTTTCGAGTTCCCGAGGAAAGCGTGGCACACCGGCAGCAGGCGCATGGTGATGACGCCCCTTCCATGACCTTTTTCCGGACTGAGGTCCCACTTGGGACCTGTTGTGGGCTGTGCTACTGACACTGAGGAGGCTACGGCCTTTCGTGCAGGACAAGCACGTGCTGTCCGCATCACTACAGCCGTGGCGTACATCTATCATCAGGGTGGTTTACGCTCATGGCAGCTAACACGACTTGCCCGACGCCTCCTCCGGTGGAGTCAACAGGTGATCCGCTCCCTGCGGGCCACACACATCCCGGGCAAACTGAACCAGACAGCCGACACGCTTTCTCGTCAGTACATGCCTTGCGGAGTGGGTGACTCCAAACCTGCACAGTCCAGCTCATTTGGATGCTGTTCGGACAGGCACAGGTAAAACTGTTCGCCTCCCGCAACACCACCATTGCCCGCTTCGGTACTCCCTGTCCGTGGCCTCCCTCGGCACGGATGCCCTTGCGCACAGCTGGCTGCGGGATGGGTGGAAGTACGCCTATGGGCGGAAGTTGCACAGACACTGTGCAAGGTCGGGGAAGAGGAGCACCAAGTGTTATTGGTTGCGCCACACTGGCCCAACCGCACTTGGGTCTCAGAGCTGATGCTCTGGGCAGCGACTCCCCCTGGCCCATTCCCATTCCCTTGACAGAGGACCTGCTCTCTCAGGGGAAGGGCACAATCTGGCATCACAGACCAGACCTCTGGAACCTCCACGTCTGGTCTCTAGACGGGACGAGACCCATCGGAGAGGAAGACCCAACCCCATCGTGTTGTGTCCAGTACGCGCACTGCGCCTCTATTTTAGCTCTGACCAGCTCTTTGTCTGTTTTGGAGGACAGCAGAAGGGGACGGCTGTCTCCAAGCAGCGGCTGGCGCATTGGATCGTGGATGCCATCACGACGGCATACCGATCTCAGAATCTCCCATGCCCGTTGGCAGTGAGGGCTCACTCCACACGGGGTATAGCCACCTCCTGGGCACTGGCTAGAGGCACCTCTCTGGCAGACATTTGTAGAGCTGCGGGTTGGGCTACGCCCAACGTTTTACAACCTTTGCATAAACCCGGTGTCAGCCCACGTCCTGCGTGGCGACACGTAGGACTGGCATCTGGCAGGGCGTATGCCTGCGAAAGCAACTCCACACCCTCCAGCATGGTTGGGTCTGTGTGCTATGTACCTCTCTTCTTACCCAAACACATGGCTAAGAACAGGTATCCCATTCACCTTCCTTCTTACCCAGACACTGGTTATGAACAGGCATTCCATCCATCACTAAGCAAGCACCCCCTGGGGATAGCTCTCAATAGATTGAAACGGATGCTTTTTATCTGATTTGAATGTCTAAAATGTACTCAAATATCTTGAACATGGTGCTTGATATGTGCAATGCAGAAATATTCTGGACATTCGCATCTGTCTCTGTCTTTACTGCTTATTTTCATATCTTTCTTTCCTAAGGCTATTAATAATAATACATAAAGCAATTATTTATAGTATTTTCTTCATGTTATAGGAATTGTCTGTCACTCAATACTTAATATAGATTACAATTTTTAGGTCTAATATTTAAAGCATGGCAGTACAGTTACTCTTTTATTTCCTGCTTGTTTATTTTTCATGATATTAGGCGCTTTGGGAGTTTATCTGCTGGACTGAAAGATTTTCAGCGAATGAGCCCGTAACTGGTCTGCCACTCACTCTGATCTTGTTAAGATCTCACTATCTTCTTCCCCTTTTTGGTTGGTGAACCCAGAGTCAGGCAATTTAGATCCATTTGTCCACTGATCCACAGCATCAGCATTTCTAATACCGAGTAAGGTCTGTATTGGAAGTACAAATCCCCTTGCCATTGGTCTGGGTAGGTATGTAAAGAGCATGTGCTGTGCAGGATTTGCTCCATTGAAAATAAACATTGTACATTGTGGTTAATGGCAAAGGGCAAAATCGAATTTAAAGCTGATTTCTGTATATTGATGTTATGTGGTTATAAAAATAGAAAAAGCCATTCATACACACATTAGCTCAGTGGTATAAGTTTGGAATGCGGTGTCAGAGCGGTAGCCCAGTGGTAAGCACTCTAGACACAATAAACAGAAATGGCTCATGGGGACCTGGGTTCGAGTCTGACTCGGGTCATGTCCGGATTCCACACCCTGTCTCTTACCCTCATGTTCCTGTCTGCCTCCACTGTCCTATGGATAAAAGTAAAAAGAACATTTATAAAAAAAGAGTTTGGAATGTTAGTAACTGTTAAGAAAAACAGATTCATTTCAATTGCCTGAAGGTCTTTCTTCAAATTTTATTTTAATAGGCTTTGTATGATAATTCAAAAGACTGTTTGGCCGAATTGGCAAACAATACAAAAATAAAGTAACAGTAAATAGATAATCTCTACCACTGTAGAATACTGTATAGAAAACTGCACTGAACCCCTTATTTAGTCTGCAACAGTGTTACCGTGTTCACTTCAGCATTGGAAGTGCTGTCATCTTACTGCTTCAAATCAAAATTCTTTGTGTGTAAGAAGACAGTAACTAGTATTTCTAGAACAAATGAATGAGTGTCACCCAGACCAGCAAGTGTCCTCTCTCTCTCTCTCTCTCTCTCTTTTTGTTTTTGCTTTGACAGCTCCTTCTGTTCTCTAGTTTTCCTCTTTCCTCTTGTCCGGTATCCCAGCATGCTTCTCAGAACTCATGAATATGCATGTAAAGGCATTATTTGCATTATTTGGAAGAGGAAGAGCACACAAAAGAACAAGACAGTAGCTGTGTGTGTGTTTAGTGGTGTCTCGCCGTACAGTGGCCATTATAACACTGAAATCTTGTCGACCTCTTTAGCTTCAGTTCTCTGCACCTGTTTTTGTTTTTATATATAGTGTGGAGTCTTTCAGAAGTCTGATAAAGCATCCCTGAGGATGTCCTTGATTAAAAAAGTTTGCTCTTAGGGGTGAGGTTAGGGAACTTTATATAAAACAGTAGAATTCTGGTGACAATAGATAGTTAGGTAGTGTGTGTGATTGCCTTTTCATTTATGCTGATGAAAAAATAGCTCAATAAGTTTATGCGGTGGTAGAGAGTAAAAAAAGAAAGAGAAGAGAAAAGTGTTTTCCCTGAAGAGGGCAAATCTGTTTTTCTTAAATGTTAAATGCTGCCATCACTCACACAGGCAACAATTAAGCTGCACAGGAAGTGTGTGTCTCTGTATGATTTTTATTGCAGTTCATAAATGTTGTTTTGTTGCGCTTCTGTCATTTAGTTGTGAACACACACACCTAGTGAAAAAGATCAGCAGAGAGAAAACATCAAGCTCTCTCACTCTCAGACAACACTGTTTTTAAATCAAATGGATGGTATAGCCTGTGTGGGTGGATGTTGTGTGTGTTTTGTTTAGAACCGAGATCTGTCAAGTGGAGTACTTACATAAAATGTGACTCTTTGCCTGACAGCATCAACATTCTACTATGGGCTGTTTTAAATAGAGAACTGTTGTGATTTCTTCTTTTGGTTTTGAATAATAACACACGCAGAAACGGGAAAGTAGTATAGCATTAACTCATCCTTACACCGTGTCTACACCGGATGCTGCGTTACACGACAAGAAACAATAGTTCGCATTAGAACACATTATAATATCAAATTTTGTCCACACTGGACATGGCGCGATGCTGTGCGACAATCCTATTAGAAGAAGCCGGGGGTCGCGTCACATCCTGTGTGGACACGGTGTTAGAGATTGCTCAATAAGACTTTGTTCGTATTCACATTCTAAAATTTTCATTGGTTTCATTTTCTTTATTCTTTCTGTTTTGGTTATTCTTAAAAGGCTTTCCTGGCAGCCTTCCATATGATTTACCATCAGTAAGAAGAAATTGAATATACTGTAACACATAGCGAATGACAGGACCTTCAGTTGTTGATGTAATAACTGTCGTACTTCCTCTTCATTACTTCACCGTGACCGGGCAGGCCAAGTTTCTGAACATTGAATAGGTGTTGTTGATGTGTCAGCGTGGGAGGACATAGAATTGCGTTATTCTGATTGCTGATGTCAGATTGAGACGATTTGGCGGTTTATTTTCAACAAAAGGTCTCTTGGACTGGAGAGGAAATTTCAGATCAGAGAGTACAGTATATCTTAAGCTTTCAACTCCTATTTCAGAAGATTACATTTGTGATGATGAGATCTCAATAACCATCTGAAACCCACTGTTTTTAATTAAAAAAAGATGAATAAATACCTTTTTTTTACTTAACATGGGTTAAAAGTACATGCAATGATGACTCGCATGCAATGTGTCACTGAATAGTTTGGAAAGGAAATATTTAAAGTTTGAATCCAAAGTCACAAGACATGGTCACTAACACGATCGCAGAGATCAGGCTGGCGATCATGTTTAACAACAGTGTATTTGACTTTGCAATGTTTTAGCAATTCTTGTTTAGAATTATTTGTCATCAACCATTTTAATGCAAATCATAAGGAAATTTTTGCAAGTAAATTTTAACATCGATGTAAATTTCTAAAGTTTCAACCTTTTAATTGACCAAAAGTCTTGCATAGAGGATATAATATACTATGTATACAATATGCATCTTTCTGCAAGTTACAGGGTTAATAAGATTTAAAAGTGTTTAAGATCTCGAGTGTTTTAGCCTTTAGATTATTCTTATTTCAGCCGCCTATCTTGCTGTGAAAACTTCTGTGAAAGTCAGTGCATACATTACCAGGCTAAAGTTTAGGATTACTTGATAAGAATCTTAACAATCTTTTAAGTGTTTCAATGTTTGAAATTATTTTTGTTGACAAAAATATATATTTTGCCAACATAATAATTTCTTTTATTAGACAACTACATTTTTATTCTTGGCTAAATTACTAAATTCTAAAAATATATTTTTTAATAGTTTTCTTGGACCAAATATTGAATAAAAAGCCGCCAAGAGTCCAGCATAGATGGAAATTCCTTCAGTACTGTTTAAAAAGCTTCCCGGGTTAAAGGGCCGTTGACATTATAACTATAATGTTAATTGTAACATTAACTATATTTGCGTCCATACTGTACATGACCTGCTGCTAATGCTTTCATTTTCATTGCTGAACATCTCTGCTTCAAAATATGACACAGCACAGCAAAGGATGCTATCTCTGAAGGCTGAAGGTGTGCTCGTGTCCTAGATTTAAATCATATATTGTAAGGTTACTCAGACTTAGAAGCGTGACATTAGTATGTAATATTCCGCCGTCTTTTATTCAGACATAAAACCCAATAGCCAAATATTAGCGATCCACCAGAGACTGTTTAGTTCATCAGCTGGAAAAAAATCTTTCTGAAAAGGATCTCAACGATATTGTTTTCAGTATCTGTATTGTTATAGTGATGTGAACCCTGGTGTTCACCTAACTTAAGAATGATTCTTAAAACTAGGGCTGCACGATTCATCACAATTCCCATTCAAATCGTGATTAAATCGTTGTGGCTATCACGATTATGAAATCGCAAAGGCTGCGATTATGTTTTATTCGCAGCTTGTTCGTGAAGCACGGCTCTGTGATCTGTGGGAAATGCTGTTTCATCTAAAAAGCACTGCGCATTTAATTAACTTAAAACGTGCATTTAAAAAAGCAACACCCGTCTAACATCATCCTTATAAATATAGGAAAAAACAGTGATAGAAAGATGCCGGATACAGGCAGGAAGATGGCATTTCCTTGTTATGCGCGCGGTACTTCTTCTGTGGAGCATTTGATTTTCTGTTCGAGAGCGCCCTCTGGCTTTCGATGCAGCTGCAATTAACAATCGCGTGCGGTTTCTTTTCGATTTATCATGCAGCCTTATTTAAAACTTTTATTTTTTATAGTCATAGTTATAGTTATCATTATAATGTGAATGCCCCTTAAAAGCTCAAGAAGCAGGACGATAAAATGCAATGTGTGCAATGTTTGCATTTTTGACGAAGTGTGAATAATGGGAAGATGCTAAATATAACATAAAGTTAATTTATTTTGGACGCTTGTTGTCACAACATAATTCCCAGAGTTACCGTTGTGTGATTTCATGGTTTTGATTGATTTAAATTGTTCTAAAATGTGAAACAAATATAAGTAAAGAATGAGTAACTGATCATAAACCTTTGACCGGTCGTATGTAGTTGTATCATAACAGTGACATTTTGCAACTTAATTTATTTTTAATATCAAGCGCCTTTTTAAAATCATGTCGTATCAGTGCTTATTTCTCTGTGTAATGCCTTATAGCGGGATTAATTAAATCATACTGTTTATATACAAGGGATAATCTTTCTCCCAGCTGATTTACAGAGGTTTATCTTAAGCTCCTCAAGGAAAACGCGGATAAAGATCTCACACCTCATGCTCTACATCTCTCTATATGACTTCCTGTCAACATCAGGATTCTGTTAGATGAAAAACAATACCAGGCTGAAAAGCAGCACCACACACGCACTATAAATGCTCATCTGTTCTTATCTGTTCACTTTAAAAGAAGTCCAAACTCTCTGGCAGGCTCTAAGTTGTTTTTTTTGTCTTGTGATCCTGTTTTTTCTTCCATTGGGTCTCTGCCTCCCCTCGTGCTCATAGATGTTGCATGTCATGATGCGCCAGCGTCTTTTTAAACAAAGATAAAAACACTTAAAAAGGTTCACACGGGATAAGAAAATTGCCGGCAAGAAAGGAACAAAAAAAGAATGTGTCAAATTTCCCAATAAAGGCTGTCAACCAAACAACTATCAAACTCTTTTCAACTCAGACAACAAAAAGAAGGGTTGGTGAGATTACAATGAAAGGTTAGTTTGACAAACACACACAAGCCCACGCGCAACATGTGACTCGCTGCAGCAAAACAGGAAAATGATAGTAAAAGGCAATTAGAGGGAAGACAAGATCGGTAACCCAGAACAACTTCCTGAATGACTCTAGTAGTGTGTTGGGCCAGCGGGAGAGCTGAGCCAAGCGAATATTCAGAGGACACTATAAATTAATCAGAGGTTGAATCAAGTCGATGTGAATTAAAAGGCAAAGTTTTTAATGCCAAGTTGTATCTCTTACACTCGTTGGAAGAGTCATATTAGCACGCTGTCACTTTGTTTTAAAATGTAGAGGCCTTGTGTGTGGAGTTGGTGGTGACATCCCAAAATGATAATCATTTGATTCATGAGTAAAAGATGTTGATTTGATGTATAACTCACACTAACAAAATTTAAACTCATCTGGCTTCCATCTTTGGAGATGCATCTTTTGGATTAAAGGAATAGTTCACCCCAAAATTAATTACTCCTTTGCTCACTTTGTAACTAAGCAGTTTTGGGTCACCATTGACTCCCATTGTTGGACAAAAGACTACTATGGGAGTCGATGGTGACCCAAAACAGCTTAGTTACAAACTTTCATTAAAGTATTTTCATTTGTGTTCAGCACTACAAAGAAATATATACAGGTTTGTAACATTTGGAGGGTGAGCAAATGATGACAAAATGTTCACTTTGGGTGAACTTTTCCTTTAAATGAATCCTTATTGGACGCTTTTTCAATACAGAATCGTATACAAGAGCTCCGCTACTTTTCATAATTACGTTCAAGTCAGGGTGTCTAGCGAAGGGTTTATCTACAGAGCGTCTGCAGTGTTAACAACACTGATCCGTTTCGGATGTGCCACCAGGAGCGGACACAGTGGGATCCTGTTGCTTTGGCATGAATTGTCTTTGGTGCTTCAGAGTATCAATGTCATTCATTACGGGGATGTGCTCTGGTATTGTTGAAAAGAGCGTGGATGGTATGAAAAGATGCAGTGTCAGTAAGTACAGTACACTTTGGTTTCCCTTAATTTCATTTCAAGTCATTTTATCCAATACATTAAAAACTCAGAATAAACATTGTTGAGTTTAATTGTTCTAGATGCTTAACTAAATTAATAACGGAATTTGGCAATTACATAATTGCTTTCTGCAACTTTATACCAGGTAATCATGTCTGTGTCTTCGTCTGTGGTGGACCAAGGCCAGTCCTCTATCACAGGACGTATTGGCATAGATAGAATATCAAATGTTAATATGTTAAATCAGACGTCAGATGAAAAGACGAGTTGGTGTGATGGGTAGGTGTTGGCAGGTTTATTCAACATAATGTTCTGTCACATCACTTCAGGTCAGGTGTGCACGCAGCAAAAATTGTGACTCGTGATTCTGAGAAAGTGATGTCAATGCTGTATCTGATCCTTTGCAGTGACTACACAATCCTTCACAATAACAGCTGGAGGAGAAGGTTGTAAACATTGTTTAAACCTGTCACCACATCATTTGACCTCATGTGAGCTGAACCAGTTCTAACTTATGGGGTCCTATCATACACCCGGCGCAAGGCGCAGCGCAAGTTTTTAGCTAGTTTCAGCCCGACACAGTTCTCATTTTCCCGTCCTGCGCTGCGTTGTTTAAATAGCAAATGCATTTGCGCATATTTGTGAGCCCATGGGTTTGTTGGTCTAAAAAAGAGGTGTTTTCAGGCGCGTTGCTAATTTGGGGAACTGAAAATGGCGCAATTTTTTTTTATTTAAAGAGCGCGTTAGTAGAAAATGTGTCTCTTGGTGGGTCCACAATGCGCTTTCACTTTATTTATACATAGAGGGACGTGAAGCAGCACCCAAACATAAAAAATAAATGTATTACAATGTAAAAGATGATTATTTTGGACATAAAGATAAAAATCTGGCTTGCCCTGTAGATGCCTTTCCTCTCTGGAGAAGCGTCCAGTCTTTGCTCTTATAAATTCTGCTGGTAAATAATGAATCCACTATGGTGCGAGCGCAACTGGCTCTTAAAGGGAATGAGAGATGAGACTCTGATTGGTTTACTGCACGTTATGCTAAAAAAATACCCTTTACTCATTAAAGAAATTGAGACAACCCGTTTAGACCGTGCCCCCTGGCGCACCGACCATTTTCCCGTCGTTAAACTAGCAAAAGTGAATTCGGACACGCCTGAGTACACTTGCGCCCTGCGCTTTAGACGATGTGTTTAGAGTGTGAAAATAGAGCCAATAGTATTATCTAACAGGTTACGCAAGAATAGAAATAGCTCTTTACAGACAACATATATTGATTGAATACATTGGCTGTATTTACACTGTCAACCAATGTCAGAATTTTTTTCTGATCTGACATAGATTGGATGTGGTTGAATGCATGTTAATGACAAAAGAGATGCGGTTTTTGGGCATTCGGATTTGGGCCTCCTGGAGAATCCACGTTTTTAGGTCTGGCACAATTACATCCTTGTGCTTAATCTGTTTACCTTAAACTTTCCAGGGCTTTTGACCTAATTACACACCTGCTTTTATTCATTTATATCTTTAAACTATCTTATATATAATAATACTTGTTTTAGGCCACAATATGACTATTACACTAATGTCAGGAGTCACATTTGGCCTTTCTGAATGGTTCTTTTTAAGACATTCAGTTGTAAATATGTATTGAGGATGCGACATGACCCATATTAATTTCAGAGGGGACAGGTAAAAATACAGCAAAAAGAGGAGTAAATACTACAGTCTATTCTAAGAAGACGAACTAAACTTAGATGCAGTGTTGGGTAAGTTACTCTGAAAAAGTAATTAATTACTAGTTACTCATTACATATTCAATAGTGTAATTAGATTACTGTCCAAATTACTCTGTCCAAAAAGTATTTAGTGACTCATTACTAATTACTTTCTATATCCTACATCAACCTTGATTAGTTAAGTGATTCAAGGATAGACATGAAACGGCTTCTTTAATTCATTCAAATAAATAATATTATTAACTGACCAAAGTATTACAAATGTGTGAATTAGACATTAAAGCACAGATTTTAAAGTAAGACTTTGAATTTTGATGTCAATTACACGCGCATATATTTCACAAAGTATTTAGTTTTTATTACATCAAAAGTAACTGTAATTAAATTACAGAAAACATATGAGTAATCCCTTACTTTACTTTTTCAAGGGAAAAGTAATTAAATTACAGTAACTAATTACTTAGTAACTAGTTACACCCAACACTGCTTAGATGCACAAACACGTTCTTCGTTTTCTGACAATGGGCTCAAGAGACCTGGCATTATAAATTCAGTCAATCCCAGAGAAAATACAGGTAGTCTAAAAGTTTTAGGGGAGAAGCCTGATGAAAAAAAGATTCTCTAAACTCGGAAGTCCCAAGTGTTGTGATAGAATGAGATGGAGTTGGTGTCTTCCTGAACTCTGCAAGATAGCTCAGATCCAGCGGGGATGTCACAGCACGTAAGTACACACATACACACCGAATGGAATGTGCACATATGCACTCGACTAGCATCGGCACTCAGGCTACTTGGCAGGGGGTGTGTCCTGGAGGGTGTGTGGGCGGGAGCACATCTGTGACTGGCAGTTGATGGACAGCTGCAGTGTACGTGCATGTCAGTGGTGTGGATTGATGGTACATCGATGCCAGGATTCAGACTGCGAAAGAGGAATTAGCCCGAAGAGGAGACGGAATCCCGCTGTCACAAACTCGTCAAGCTCATGCCGCGCTGTGCCGCTAACTTGGAGAGAGAGATGGAGAGATACCTACATTATATTATATTACAAGAGCATTTTTTTTATATACAGTTTTGCTTTTTTCATACCTTCCTTATGTTTGCCTCTCGTAGAAATGGAAACAACAAGAGGCTTGTTTAAACAAATACAATCAAAAAGTAAAGATTTCTTGCATTCGTCTTAAAGGGAATTTTTTTTTTTGCATCTTTATATGGATAGGAGGTGGACAGTGGAGAGTGAGACAGGAAATTATGGGATGAGAGAGAGGGAATCAGAAGCCGGGAAAGGACCATGAGCCGGGATTCAAACTCAGGTTGCCGGAAGTGCTGCTGCACAACATGTCGGCACACAGTCCACTGGACCACTTGGCGGCTTAAAGGGATAGTGATAGTTAACCCAAAAATGATGCGATGATTTTTTTTCTCATTTCAAACTTTTAGGACTTTCTTTCTTCTGCAGAACATAAAAGGAGATATTTTGAAGAAAGTTGATAACCAAACAGCGCCGGCACCCATTCGTTTCTATTGCATGGAACTACTGCACGAGCACACAATACATCATACAACATTCTCCCTTAACTGTTGACTCACTATAAAATTGTGTCAAAACATTTTTGTCAATTGGCTACAAAAAACACATTTGACTCGGGTTTACTTATGGGGTGCGGTTCATGTCCGGCACCTTTTAGCGCTGGGACAGCTCCATCTGTCAGTTTTAAATGATCTCTAAATCCAGATATATATTATGCCATACGCCCAACTCGTTTTGTTGACCATGTTAAGCATGAGAAGCCAGCATGTTGAAAGTGTATGTAAAGAAGTCAGAATGCATTAAACACTGTTAAACCCCCTCTTTTACTGAACACATCTCTGTTGGACAACACTTTTTGTGTTACTTATAACACAATTTGTGTTGTCCCTTTCATTTATTTCACACAAAATGTATTTACAAAGGAATTGATGAGGTATGTGGTTATCTGCCAGCACCATATTGGACAGATGTGTGTGTGTGCTTGTGTGTTTGTTTCATAGTGAACAAACCACCTGTCTCCTTAACAAGCCCCCTTGCAGCAGAGACGCCTCATCCGCTCTCATGCAAATTCTCACGAGTTTTGTTTGTTTGTGTATTATGATATTCAAAAAGGTCAAAGTCTTGGATGACATTCACTTCAGCTTTGTGTGTGTGGCCCTTTGCCTCATTTCGGCCCCCTTCCTGTTTTGCCTTTCGGTCTTGCACCCCTTTATACACTTCCATTAAAACTTCTTGACTATGTAAGCATGAACGTGCGTGTGTCAAAAACAAATAATACATGCGCATACAGACACGGCTGCTTATGCATACGCACAGACTCGCGTCTCATTTGCTGTTCTTCTTGACCAGAGGATTGTCTGTTTGGTGCAGCGATGCACCGAAGGGCAAATATTAACTATGCACAACTAACTTTCTCCTTCCCTGTCCCTGTTTTATCTGTTCTTCCCGTTTATCCTCAGATGGGAGTCAACCATTTGGCAACAATGATTCCCTAATTGGTGTTAAAGTCCCCTGTAACTACTTTTGCATAATAGAATGTATAATGATGCCTGTGCTGTGCCTTTGAGGGCTAATCGTCCTACTCCCTGTTAGCGCCATCATTAATGCGGATCTCTGAAAAATACTGTTGCATTTTCTCATTGACTACTCATGTTAAAAAAATGTAAGAAGAACAAACTGTTTGATTGGGCTGAAAGAGAGAGAGAGATGCAGCCTAACCATTCACCAATAACAGTGAAGTATGATTATACCCTGAGATTTTTTATTTTCTTTCTATTTTTTCTGTCTTTCTTTCTTATGTCTGTCCTTTCTTTATTTCTTTATTTCTTATTCTCTTTCTTTCTTTCTTTCTTTCTTTCTCTCTCTCTCTCTCTCTCTCTCTCTCTCTCACTCTCTCTCTCTCTCTCTCTTTCTGTCTGTCTGTCTGTCCGTCCGTCTTTCTTTTTTCTGTCTGTCTTTCGTTCTTTTCTTTCTTTCTTTCTGTTTTTCATTGTCTTTCTTTCTGTTTTTTCTTTTTTTCTTTGTTACTGTCTTTCTTTCTTTTTCTGTGCCATCTTTCTGGTTCTGTCATTATTTTATATCCTCCTTTATGTTTCTTTCTGTCGTTACTTCTCTGCCTTTCTGTCTTTCTTTCTTCTGTCTTTTTGTTTTTTCTGTCTTTCTTTCTCCGCTCTCCTCTCCTACACAAAATCAACACATGGTTGGGTAACAACAACCCAGCAAAGGTTAACTCAAACCCAACGGCTCAGATTCAGAAATCACAGCGTGTAAATAGTTGCTGAACAGGCAAGAAGGACTGCGCTGCTGTAACTAACCATTAGCTAGTACACAGCGTTGTGTTTGAACCAACCCTGAAATGATGAATGTATTCATACACAATTTAGTTTGGATATTGTAATATTATTTCTAATGGAAGTTTCATACTGAGATCTTTGATTGGGACAGATTCACACACGTACTCTTGCTCACCACCAACACACAATTAAACAGAAAAAGAATCACACATCAGACACGCACTGAGAACGGAATTTTGTGTGTATCTGAATGGTGATCACCTGGTGGTTCGGAGATGAAAAATGGAAATGTGAGTGTGAAGCTAATTTGCTGGAAATGTATTTCCATTTACCGGAGGAAATGCGTTTTATGTGTACTGTTCTTATTTAATGCTCACAGATTTTTAGATAATTTTTTTTCACATGAGCGGCAAAAAGGTTAATATGGCTCATTTTCCCTTTAAAAAAAAAATGAAACAAACGCACAAGGAAAACACCCTGCGAGGGGAAAGATTAGATTCCTGAAGCAGAATAATTCAAACAAGCTCTCAGTCATTTGTATGTGCCCCTGACATTCACTTGTTGATACAGTTTGTATGTTAATACAGAGTGTTATAAGGCTACGTTTTTGTAATTTTATATGGCAATCAGTGTTTCATGATCGATAAAGTGACGTGGAAGATAAGATTTTCTGTTTAGAAGTATTTACAGGATGATAGACTTGTGGATTTTAATTTTATTTTACTCTGGAAAGAATTTGACTTCCATACGTTATAAAGCAAAGCATATATCATACTTTTCACTCAACTGCATTTGATAAATACATGTCAATATTGTAAAAAAAACAGTAGATTAAACGTCATAATACTTTATTAATTTTCCTTAATTTTGCATTAAAAACGTATTTAACTAAAATAATTACTAGAGTAAAAGTAATAAAAAACACAATCATTTAATTTTTTGAAATGTAGTGGAGTAAGCAATATAATATATGCTTTATAATGTGGTGAAGTACAATTTTCCCAAAGTAATAACAACTTTTATTGTTGATAAATGGACATGAGTAAAAATGCTCACATCCTTTACACCTCTGGTTGAATCGTATATCTTCAGTGTCTGTTAGTAAAATGTTGTGCCTTCATTAATATTTGTTTGTACATGTTTTAACAAATAGTGCGGCGAGTGGGAGGCATGTCTACGCTGAGTCAGATTTCACACATAATTTCCAAAGACAAGGATAGTAACCTAAAAACACAAATTCTGTCATTATTTACTTAACCTTATGCCATTACAAACAAACCCATATAAATTTCCTTTTTAAAAGTTTGAAGACTGACTTGATCTGTTTTTTGTCTAATGAAAAGATCAAAGAAGTGTAACTTTTAGTTCTGTTTCTTACCCAAATGCTTCCAATTATTTTTGAGAATGTGTGTTTGCTTCCTTTTAGGGCTTGAAAGCATTTAGTCCTCATTTAGACCTCAACAAACAGGTTTGAAATGACATGTGGTTGTGTAAATGATGACTCTATTTTCATTCTTGGGTGAACTCATCCTTCAAACGTTGAACAGCCTATGAACACAGTGATGTAAGGCACATCCTGTTTTGTAGGTTTTTCTCTGATTGGCTGCGCTCTATTCAAAAGCCAGCTCTGAATGAGAATAATGCTGTGAGTTTGTCAGAGTAGAGGAGACATCCATGCATAATTTAGCGGTGTAATGAATGCAGGACGTCTGTGTGTGCTTGTGTCAAAATGATTAAGCTCTTAAGAAGATGTGGAGAGAGCGCTTCCTCATTGAAAGAGACAGGATCTGTCCGGTGACGACTGTCTTTGTGTGTGTGTGTCTGTAAAACAATATACTGTATCAGTCTAATTGAGTTATATGTATATATATAGTATACAAAGAAAAAAGACATGTGTATGTATATACATGATATCTCTCTCTCATTTTCACTCCCTCTCTCTTTCCCTGGAGGGTGAGTGATAAAGACCTGGCATCTCAGACTGGCCCCAGTGGCATTTGGAACTGTCAAAACCAACCAATGAGAATCATCCGGAATAGGAGGTTGCCACGGGGACCATGAGGGTTGCCAAGGCGCCGCTCAGAACGCCTGTCCTGCTCCCGTCACTCAATACAAAAAACAGACTAGGGTTTGAGTCGTAGGGACTCTTTTAGGCCAGATTGTTCCTGTCATGGCAGCCGAGGGCCCAATGCGTCGCCCCCAGCCCTTAAATCCATATGTATCAAAATAACTGCATAAATCCTTGATGGGCACCGTCAACTTTGAAAGTAGTACGAACACTTTAGCATCAGTTGCTTTACGTGACCCATAAACAAACTTGGATGCTTAGAACGTGTATGTTTGTTGGTTGGTGTGGTATGTGGTTAATGCAGAATTACAGCCAGATAACACACGTTGTCCGTCGTGCAGGCATCCAATGACACGGCTGTTTGTTTCGGTGCCGAGGTTGCCTCGCCCTTTATGCCGTAATCTGCTAACTCATCTCGAGCAGACACGCGGCCAGACGAACCCCGCTAATCCACCTGTGTAATCCACCGCTTGTGTTTATACGCACGCGAGCGTTTAGTCTCAGGATAGGGAATTGATTTAGAAGGGTAAACTCCCCGCTCGGAGTCCCCAGTTAATTAAATGCCAATTGGATTGGCCTGTGGACCTGAATGCTTCCTGTGCTGTGTCCAGTCACACATACGCACACACACATTATCATTTGACCTTTCTGTTGTGCTCATCTACAGAACCACACACGCTTTCCATTGTGGACTTTTGAACTGGAATATCAATAGGTAGAATGTCCTCATTTATGTGCCCATGTATGCGTGTGTGTGAGTGTGTTTTGTGATAGATGATAGGTGATGCTGCCATGAATTGACTGCTGTTCTTTAATAATACAGATTTACGGTGACACTAATTATAATGATAATAAAGCTTGGTTAGAATGTTCCATGTGACTTCTATTAGAAAAGCATGTGATCACCGACCTGAGATACATTACATAAACATTTATTCATCCAGCAACAACCTGGTGCCCTGCTCGAGGGTACAACACTAGTACTGTAGCTTATGAAACTTCCCTTTTGAGATTTGAACCCACCCCCTTTATTTACCTACTGAGGTCTTTATCCATTATGACATAACGCCCTTGAAATGATAAGAAAATTAAGAATTTGATTAGGTTCATTGCATATGGTTCTTAATCTGCTCATGTGGTCTCATTTGCACTCAGACATGCCTAAAAAACAAAAGTTGTTTTTAGCCGTGTTACACAATTGTAGAGATGTTACATAAGGGGTGAGGAGCAGCTGTGTTGGTACTATGGCGGCAGGCGATTGTACCCAGATGTTCATGTTCTCAATTGATTATAAAAGCAGGAGCTTAGAAATGTTTGGAGTGAAAACCTCATGTAGTACCATAGTAACCATACTGAATGAGTCCTTATGACTTTAAGTCCCCGTGAACCGGAAGTTGCAATTGTTTTTCCTTCTGTATTTTGATGCATTTAAAGGTTAATGGGGATTTTGAATGAGAAAAACAGTGGGTGTGGCTTTCGTCTTTCTCTGCGATTTGATTGGATGTATAAAACAGCCATTGCATTTTGAAATGGAACTGGCAACAGACTGACAGTCATAGGGGAGGAGCTAACGGAAGCTCCGCCCAAGCTGTCTAACATACGTCATCTAAAATGGAGAATCGTAATGACAACAGAGCATTTTCAAATTTTTACTATAGATTATGAGGGCATACGACTTTTAAAAACGGAATGAGCCACATTGATAAACTATTTACAATAAACGCTGCAATATTTCATGAAAAAATAGGCGGGGACTTTAAAGGGGAGAATGGGGCTAGTTGTCACACTTTTCACTCTTGGGAATATTTGTCTAGGGTGCTTTATTTTAGAACCTTTTTTTATAAAAGCATATATCTTTGTCATATCTTCAAAAAACATTTTAAAGATTGTGTGTAAAATCCTAAATGTCTTTAAGATCTTAATATATATCTTATATAAGCCTTCAAAGTCTTGTTATAAAAATTTTATGGTTATTTTAAAAAAAGCCTTTTTTAAAAGAGGCTTTTATGCACAATAAAAAATAAATATTTCTTGAAACAATTTAAACCAAAAGTCTAACAAAAGAATAAGAATGCAATTATTTTTTCTTAGAATAAATGATTGTTTAAACAAATGGTGTAATTTTATCAATGATCTTGCCCTGACATTTCAGTTATAATGAATCTTATACTTATTATATATTTTTTATATCTTGCCTCAATACATCCCAGTTTGCTGCACTCAGAAGAAAGACCTTGTGTGTTCTGTTCTGTTCTTTATTTCGTGGATACGGTGATATAATTCATTATACAGTGAAAAGAGCAGAGTTGTATGTTTACTCCTAATGAATCTCTGTCTTTGGCCACTAAAGGTCATGTTCTTTTACCTCAGTAACCTATTTACATCACCTGGTTTTTGCTTACAGATATAAGGCAGCAAGGCAAAAATAAATCTGCTTTACAAACAGAGTGTCTCTGTGTAAGAAACCGAGATAATTACATGTGTGATTGATACATTCACAGTGAAGTGTGACCCAAGATGTCATGGTTTGGCTCTTTTGGATATGTTGTAATGATAATCTAAGCATCTGCTTCGGTTGATGTCATTGTCTTGTCTTGACTGGTCTGTAAAGCCATTAGTCACATGTCATTTATGGCTCAGGTGACTGGCTCTAAAAGTTGTTTATGCCCAGTAACAAAGATGGCAACAGGCAGGTCGCATGTGTCCGAGCGGTCATACACTAGCCAGTCCTACACTGTTTAGTTGAATGAAAATCCTCACAAACAGCTTTCTCCAGGTATTATCTGTGGCATAATTACTGTATGCCTTGCCATGAATAAACTGATGTTCTTTACCCACATTTTAAACACTAAGCGATCAATTACAAAATGTTTATCTGCATCTTCTTATTGCTGAGCACATTTTATTCTGAATACAGATTGTTTCAGGCGGACAGAATATAAAGGAGTACAATCTGTGAAGAAAAAAAGCTCTTTTTAACAATCATCATAAATCATGAACCAGGAGTTTTAATGTTTTCTCTCTCTTGAGGGCAGACCGAACTCTGAATTAATATTAATACAGAACCCTCAGAATAAAGTGAGTGAACTCCACAGAGACAAAGGTACAGTACTCCATATGTTGGGGAATCTAACCTCTGCTGTTTATAATGTCATTGAGAGGCAGTAATAGTGATCTGTGTTAATAAAGTCTGCAGTTTCTTATCAAGGTGACAAATACCTCAGTCAGCAGGCAGGTAGAGCAGACAGCGATGTACAGTATTAATAAAAATACTGTGTATGTAGTCCACATACTGTACACACTAATATATAATATAGACTATACTTCAATGTCTACCTACTCATCTGTGTCAAAAATTAATTTAGAGGCATTGTTGTATACTGGTAGATTACATGTAGATCAGCAGCAGTTTACTAGTGGCATTTTTTGGGCATACATTTTAAGTATGTAGGGCATATTTGTCATTTGCGTTTTGTACTAATTTATTTATTTATTTTATTGTTGCTGGAATCCCACAATTGTAATGAGCAACACCCTAAAAGCGGGGACCTGCTCCCCCATGTGTTTTTTTTTTTCTAAATTTGGTTGTTGAATTAGTAATAAATATTAATGCTTCTCATTTGCTTGGGATTTTATAACCAGTACTAGACATTATTTATTAAAGGGCTTGTAAAAATGCAATAGGTTATGATTTAGGGGATGGTATTTCCAAATTGAAAATCAGAGTTTGAGCATAATTTGTAATATTACGCTCAAGTTAATAATTTACTATTAAGAACATTAAACATGAATTAAGGGTGTGTTGTTAAGGGTGTTGAAATACTGTGCTCTTAATTTCCTTAGAGTCCAGTATGGGGAAGGCATTCATTTCATGGTGGTGAAGCCCAGTAATCTGGCAGCATGGGAAATCAAGCAAGAAGTTGTGCCTGGCTCCTCCTCCCTCTCGATGTTCTGCCAGAGGACAGCTAGCTCCACCAATGAGAAGTAAGTACCATGATGATGTAACTGTTCAATATTAGGAAAAATGCTAATTTAGGGTTCATACGGCGAATTTCATTCTATTTGTCTAGAACTGTAACTTAGCATCAAGTTATTTTAAAGGGCCAATTCACAATAAAAATGAAAAGTTTTGTCATCATTTACACACTCTCCTGTCATTTCAAACCTGTATGACTTTCGTTTTTCTGCAGAACACAAAAGAAGATATTTTGAAGAATGTTGGTAAGCGAAGAACGGCGGTACCCATTGACTTCTATTGTATGCAGCCAAAAACCAATGCATGTCAATGTGTACCGCCAATGTTCGGTTACCAACATTCTTCAAAATAGCATCTGTTGTGTCATACAGGTCTTAAAAGACACCTGGATGAGTAAACAATGACAGAATTTTAATTTCTGGGTGACTGTAATGTGAAGACTATTGTCATTTAAATTGTAAAGTGTTTCTTCAAAACAAAAGTATGTCATCTATTTCCTTTATGCTCTGACACAGACAATACAGCAGTACATTGGTGTGAGCATCAAAATGCTTAGGGGTCTAAATGAAGGTTTTGTTCTGTTCAGTTTTTGGGTCGGTAGAGAAGACGAGACGCAAAGCGTCTTTGTCAGTTCAGACTGTTGGAGAAGGAACGATTAGCTCTGAGGCTTCTTAATCTGAACTCCTATTTCGTTTTGTGCCAATCACAGGCTCTTTTTCTTCCTATGAGGAGAGTCTCCTCTTCAGTGTAACAAATTCCACCTGAGTGCTTTTTAATCACCGCACACACTCTTTGATTGATTAAGCCCCGCGAGTCCTCCTCCCTGGATTTGCCAGCGCGTTCGCCACATCTCCGACATCCACTCCACATTCTCGACCATTCAGCGGTTCATCAGCATCTCCTTGGCTGCCTTCTCAGCTGTGCTCGTCTCGTGCAAATTAGCTCCTCTCGGCCCCCCTTGTCTCCCTGTAGCAGTCACCCTGACGATGGCTTCACCGTTAGCACCGCTCTAGGTTAGCTCCCCGGGCGGCGTTAGGAAAGAGGAACGCCAAATGGGAATTCTAATAGACGTTTCTGCGATTTATGGGAGTCTGTCCTGATATCCAAAGCATGTAGAAATCTCCCAACGGCATGCGGAAGGAGAAATTTATGACCCCAGCATCACCCTAAAGCTGTCATCGTCGCCGGTAATTGCTCGGCGCTTGTACTGGTGTGGTTTTTATACGGTGGGGAAAATTGGTTCCTGCACTTAAATGCTTCTTCTGATTCAGTTGTTTTGAGTCACACGCTGACAGGAGAGATGGAGCAGGAGAAGATGAATAATGAGAGAAAAAAGACTAGCTTTTATTAGTTTTGCCGGTCGCACTTTTAGCTGTCGCATAAATACAGCACCTGTAGGGCTATACAATGGTGCACTTCACTCCAGTTTGCGACCAAAAACCGTAGACAATTTTTTTGAGTGATGTCTAAATTGCTATTGCCAAATCTCAAGTGCTCTGACTTTTGTATGATGTTGCTTGTACTGTAGAAGATCTGTAGCCTACTCAAAAAAAATTCAGAGTTGACTATTTATAGGTGTGTGTTTAAGTAAAATGATTTTTGTTTCATTCTATTATTACCTGGCACAATATTTCTCCCAAATTGCAAATGACAAAATGCAAAAAATTGAAACGGGACACACAAAACCACGGAAATGCATAGGGCCCCACAAGTTTGGGGGCCCCCTAGTGGCTACAAGCGGTAAAATCATTTGACGCTTGATTTTAGACACTCAGATAAACGCAATGAAGCGCACGTATCAAAGCAGTACTCAAAACGAAAGAAATCTAATACTAATTTTACGAATATAGCAAAACAATTATATGAAAAGAAAAGTATTGCACCTTTTACTTTCTTATACTGTAGCTAAAAGCATTCTGTATTATTCTGAATAAAAATTGACACTTCTCCATCCCAAAACTAAGAAGGTTTTTCTTATAACAAACTGTTCAGAATTTTGTGCTGTTATGTGGTTCAGCGTCAAATAAATCCAGTTCATATTTGTATTTATAAATGTCTTATTAATTCCATGTAATCAATACTGATGTGCAATTCAAACAAAAATGTTGGGCAAAGTGTGGGGGGGCCTCAGGTCTTGACTTGTTAACGGCCCCCAAAATGGTAAACACGCCCCTGGGTCTTTGAAAGTGAAAGTGCTGTTGTGTGACTGTCATTCCTGAGGTTTATTTTTGTTGGAATTCAACAGACCCTCGAATTGAATTGCCACAATGCAGAAATGAAGATTAAATGCAAAACTGGAGTGGTCTCTTAAATTTCCCCCAACTAGATTATTAAAATCTGGAACCTTTTAATAATGTTTATGGGTAATAGGTTTGAAGCATAATTATTAAAGTTGACAAAGGACCTTTCACTTTTTGTGCGCTATTCCACTGTATGATAAAACAGTAATTTTTTTAATAAAGTTATAACAATCATGGTTAACCATTAGCAATCATCATCATTTGTTCAACCACACTCTTCTGTGTACTAAGACATTTTAATTTGTGCTAATTGTACTAAGAAGATGCACAGCGACAACATGTTTGATTTTTCTGACAGTTTGGTTTCCTTTTTTTCTGATATTTTCAATCCCTAAAACATGTTAAAAGCTTTTTTCCTTTTCAGAATAAGATTTTAATCACGGTGCTAATAAGTCCGCACAGCTCAACTATAGGAAGTGAAGCTATCAGTAGCTGTGTGTCACCTGGCCTTTCTTGTTGACTACGGGTCTTCGGAATACTGAAATACCTTTGGATGTTTGCGGAAGGTAACCTTCAGGTCACACCTTATCAGTCTGACTGTTATAACCCAGAGAAATCTAAACAGAGAGAGCGAGACGGATGACAGGAGGAGAGAGGACTAACGCTGTGCGTATTGATTTACTGCCACACTCGAGCAGGCTGAATGTATTTCCCCTGGTTGTGCAGCCATAGCTAATGAAAATAAGAGGAAATACAATTAGAGAAGTCCATGGGTCATTGAGAGCTGAGAGAGAGTGTAAACCACAGAATAAAGTTTGTATAAAAAGGGTTTGGACTCTGTGTAAATACAGTATATGAGTAAATGTGATAGTGAAAAGCCCAATTCTTCCTCACTTACTTGAATAAATAGTGCACTCACTGTCACGCTGTTTCCAAACCCATGTGACTTGCTTTCTATAGACGAACACAAAAAGGGGATGCTAGACAGAGTGTATTTGGAAATGTAGACCACTTCGTAAAATGTCAACACTGGTCCTGAAGCAGGGCTCGACATAAAGGACTGTCTGTTGAAAGAACCGTCACTTGGCTGATCGGGCCACTGCTGTATCGTCATGGGAAATTATAATTTGTACATTTTTAAGACTTGCCCGTTTAAATATTTCCAAGAAGATGCAAAAATGGACTGGTTCTCACGTGCTGTTTGACATAAGCGCGCGGCGGAATGAACTATATATCAGACAGCGCGCAAAATACAGAATCTAGTTCTCTTTCACATCTTCTTGCTCTTAATCAGACATATCGACACAAAATTATGCCAAAATGCCAATATTACCAAGTATCCTTGTAAAAAGTCATCAATTAAGTCTTACGGGAACAAAACGCATGGGGAAACGAAACGAATGTGTAACATTATATTACATCCGTCCATCTCTTAAAGGGGCAGCATAATGAACGTCTCCATTTTGTTCATCAAACAAAAGAACCAAGACAAAAACTCACTGCTCTTGACTGATAAAATTTTAACTTTAGTAAGGTTAAATCAATATTATATTTAATACTTAGTGGTTAGCACGTTCGCCTCACACCTCCAGGGTTGGGGGTTCGATTCCCGCTTCCGACTTGTGTGTGTGGAGTTTGCATGTTCTCCCTGTGCCTCGGGGGTTTCCTCCGGGTACTCCGGTTTCCTCCCCTGGTCCAAAGACATGCATGGTAGGTTGATTGGCATCTCTGGAAAAATTGTCCGTAGGGTGTGAGTGCGCGAGTGCGTGCGTGAATGAGTGAGTGTGTGTGCCCTGCGATGGGTTGGCACTCCATCCAGGGTGTATCCTGCCTTGATGCCCGATGACTCCTGAGATAGGCGCAGGCTCCCCGTGACCCGAGGTAGTTCGGATAAGCGGTAGAAAATGGAATGTTAATGGAATTTCTGTACCTGATAACTACTATTATTAGAGCAGCCTTAAAAACCTGAAATGGACTGATCATTTGTATGTTTGCTTCATTTCATTTATCTGTGCTATTGCACATACTTTGATTACTTGATCTTTTTTGATTACTAACTGATGAGTTGTCTTCAACAATATTAGAAATTTTGAGTTATTGGCTAAAAGTTTGATGGTGTCATACCCTTGTTTTTTTTCTTAAGATTACATAGGTAAAAAAAACCTAGATATTATTAAATAAAAAAATTTGGCAGGGCCAGTAAAAATTGGAATCACCGGGCCAGTAGAAACAATCCTTAGTGTTGAGCTCTGTGAAGTAAATCTTGCATATAATTACATTTCTTAAATATTCGTTTAACATTTTGATTTGGTTGTAAATGAAAAACTGACCAGCGTTGGATCAACGTTGCTTACATTTTTCAAAGGGGTCACGAGAGTGGGTTCAACAAGAACGATACAAGATTTTATGACTTTTTTAAGGTAATTCACCTTAAAAACACAAAATGCAAAAATGTAGGCATTTTACATTTATTTTACTTAAACTTTGTTACAAATTAAATTTCTATTTTAAAGAATTATATTTTGCAGTAATAAACAATACATAGACACTGCAAAATGTTTTGCTTTTAGTAAAGAGCTGTGCTTGTTTTCTCTATGCTAAAATCACATTTTTTTTAATCATAAAACCACAAACAACAAGCATGTTATATGCCTAAAATGGGTGTGTGAGAGGAAAGCGATCATTCATCCACTGACTGAACCCTCTGTTTTTATTAGGTATTCAGAGAAACCGTTAAAACTGCATAAACACATTGTTATAATGTAAGATACAGGCGCTCGGTTTTAGAAGAGGTTTGCCTGTGAGTGTTTTTAAAATAAAATAATGTGAACTTGCAGTTGCTATACTTGTGGTAAAGTACACTGCTGTGAACCACCGTCACTTGTGCTTATGCGCAAAGCATTGGAAAATACGAGAGAAATGCACACGAACATTGAAACCTGTCTGTCCAGTGCGTATTCACATAGAAAACGGTGGGAAAGAAGAACAGCGGGATGGAAAACTCAAGTTGTCTTTGAACGGCTAAGGTCACTGTAGTTATTAGCTTGTTCTGTACAGTAAGGAAGATAACCGATAACTCTTTAAAGGGATAGTTCACCCAAAAACTAAAATTATATCATTTACTCACCCTTAGGCTGTTCCAGACCTGTATAAATTACTTTGTTCTGCTAAACGAAAATGAAGATATTTGGAAGCAGGCCTCCAGACTGTGCCTAAAATGGTCGCATTTGCGACTAAAAATATTAATTTGCAATATTAGTTCACAGCAAGAATGAACGACAGCCGAATTCTCTTGTTAAGTTTTATTTGAAGTTATCTTTACATTGTGTTGTGAACATGCAGAACAGTGTCATTATTACAAACTAAAATCAACATAATAACGTAACAAGACCTTTCGTAACAACAAATAAAATATAGCCTCTTTTTCTTACAGAATAATATATAAATATGGCCTTGACATGCACCTTTTCTGTTGGTTCAAAGGAATTCAGAGGAATTTGGCAGGTGTATTCAGAGTTTAATCAGTCTTAAAAATAATCAATAACACTCCTCTGCCGATTTTTAAATAAGCAGAACCCAATCTGCTGTCATCTGCCTTTAAATGCATAGACAGGCAGCATTCGAAAACTTTTCAAATATGTTAACGCATAATTATATTTGTGTACAAATGTGAAAACATTTTAAACTATTCTGTGGAATTCTGCAATTTTTCCCCAAATTTTAGGGTGGAATTAACAAAAAAGCCTGCAGATTCCGTATGACCCTGCTTACAACTTGAAGAGAATTTTTTTATGTGAGCAAAACCTATGAGAGGGAAAATTTACAAACAACTGGATAACTAAAGGTAATTTTTGAACATTGGAAGCTGATAATCGATATATTGACCGATATACAGTGTCTAAATATTAATAGAAAATTCCCTAAGACTGAAACTAAAGGAAAAAAAGTGGATAAACTGCTTTTATTTTAAAACATTCACTGAAGAAAACAAGGTAACAATTAGTTCTTTTTTCCCCTGGAAATCAAGTACCAAGCATTTTTTACACAAGTTAACTTGTTAGATTCTTTCACCTTGAAAGCTTTCTGGTATATTTTTTATTTAATAAACAAATTAAAGATGTTCTTCCAGAGCAACCCAGAAATAATCTTTATAGCCACATGTCTAACAGGTCTCAAAACAGAAAGCATTCAAACAATATAATTTTCTTCCTATAATTCATAAATACCGTATCTAAATACTGTACCTACATCATCAATGTTTTGCTAATTACAACCCTCCTGTGATGTTATCCTTAAGACAATAACTTTATATTTTCATTTTGGTTCTTGCAAATTTCTCTGATACGCTAATTGATTATGTGGTGGTGTTTGATAGATTCAGTAGAGGGGTGGCAGGAGGGAGCGAGGGAGAAATAAGATCACTGTCATTTTCTTTTTTGTTAAATGTAGATTCACAATAGATGGTGGTACTGTGTAACGTTGTTATCAGCTGAACCACAGGACAGTGTTTGTCTGATCACTGTCAGCAGATGCAAGGTGATCCATCTCTGCCATGTACCGCATGACTAATGTATCACGCTTGTAACAAGTGTATTTATATGCTGAAGGCTAGAGAGAGAGAGAGAGGAAGAGAGGGAACTGCTTGTCTTCCAGAATGCTCCTCTGAAGCATACTGTTGTAGTACGGCAACCCTTGACCCTGCAAGAGTTTACAAGTGAATGCTTTTAGATCCAAGTCTTCAAGTCAACAGAGAGAGAGTTTTTGACTTTATTACTGTGTTTCAAAATTAAGCATTCAGCCTTTTCACTTCTGCTTCTTTTTTTGTTTTGCATCGATTGTGAATTAGGGATGGACAGGACGGTTGATTAGACAAGTCTAAAAAAAAGGAAAAATCCAATCCAACATCCGAATTGTAAAATAAAGAATGAACCTTTTTTTACAGTGATGCACCACTCAACCATAAGGCAGACAGGGTACAGCCTGGTTCCCGTTCTGTCGGTCTCTCGACGTTGTGTCGAGAACGACAGATGGGGTTCGCCCTTGAGAACCAATCAACTCTGACTACTATAGAAAAGGCCAATGAAATTTGGCGAATGCAATTTGCATGCCGGGCTCCGCCCCCGGAAATCCGGTATAAAAGGAGGCCGGCGTGCAGCATTCACTTACCTTTTGTTCTTCAGAGCCATCGCTAATGAGTACAACTCAGGATTCAATCCTCTACAACTACACGCTGGTGCTACGACGTGTTACAGCGGATCGTCCCTTCCTGCAGCGACCTTCCCCTGGGCGTCTCGGCGGTTCCGGAGGTGTTAGAGAATTTTTCTAAATGTCCTTTTCAGGACTGACTGAGCATTCTCCAGCGCGGCATGTCCCGCTGTTCTCTTGGGTGCGGCACCCTCATCGAGGAGGGGGATGGACACGATCGCTGCATTAGGTGTCTGGGCGTCCAGCACACTGAAGCAGCGTTCGTTGACACATCTGCCTGCACTGCGGGCAGATTGTCATTCAGAAGTTGCGGTCACGGGTGGCTGTCTTCCTACGGGAACCAGCCACCATTTCGTCTGCTACCCGGGCTGTGACATCTGTGGCTACGGCCCCGATGACCACCCACGTAGCAGCGTTAGTGATATTGGGAACTCTGCGAACGTAAACCCGCCAGCCAAGTGCCGATTCGCTCAGCAGTTTTTTGACGGCGAAGCAGACAGTGGCAATTAACCACATTTTTTTCACGCCGCGACTCGGCCGCCTACAGGCCTCCGAGATCTCACGTGACGTCTGCTTCCCTGCAACCCAGGACCCTTTCGACATCGGCTCCGGTTCCTGTGCCCCCACAGGCGGCACCCAGGAAGCAGAGGTCGAGGGGGAAACCTCCACCCCGTCAGCAACCTCCTCGCGAGAAGGGACACTGACGGGAAGACCCCAGGGAGAACAATATCGGGGCCGAACATTCACAGCCACGGCTCTGATCGGTCGGTACGGGACGACTCCTGCCTCGTCACCAAAGCCGGGCCCTTTTTAGGGCTTGGCGCCCACTTACTCACTGAGTTTTCTGTTCTCCCCGGGTTTACTTGCAGCCGATCGCACACTCCACTGGACTGTGCTCGGCGAACCGACCTCACACCCTGGCGAGGCGTGAGGTCGTACACATACGACAGCCCTCACCACTCTCAAACCGACAGTGCGTGCCGTTGTCCCGCCAGGCAGGTAAGTAGGCAGAGCAAACCTTCCCTCCGGGGACTCCCCACGACATGGTTAGCTCCGCCAGCCGACGAACCACCCCCCGTGGGAATGATGAAGCAGACCGTCCCCTTGGTCACCCTGTCACAGTCCCTGGGAGCTCGAGAGCTGCCCACACTGTCTCGCTGGCTAATGAGGGCGGTCCGTCTTGGTTACTTGATCCAGTTCGCCAGAGACTCTCCCAAGTTTCGGGGCATCATCTCTCCCTCTGTCAGAGGCAGGGACGCCTCCGTACTTCGGGTAGAGGTCACCACCCTTCTGGCAAAACAGGCATCGAGTTCGTCCCTCAAAACCAAGATGTTCAGTGGGTCACGACCCGCACTTCATCGTTCCCAAGAAAGACGGCGGGTTGCCCCCAAAGGCTGCGTACCCTGAACAGAGCACCTTCACAAGCTGCCATTCAGGGTGCTCACACAGAGGCGCGTCCTGACATCTATCAGGTGTCAGGATTGGTTCGTGGCAATCGACCTGAAGGACGCTTACTTTCATGTCTCGGTCCTCCTCGACACCGGCCGTTCCCAGGGTTCGCGTGCGAGAGGCGGGCATATCAGTACAGAGTCCTCCCTTTCGGTCTGTCCCTGACCGCCCTTTCTCCCTGAGGGGAGGAAGGCGAGCGGGTACTAAACTATCTCAGCGACTGGCCTATCTTGGCACACTCGCGAGATCTGTTATGTACACAAAGGGACCTGGTGCTCCGGCACCTAGGTCGATTGGGACTCCAGGTCAACCAAGAGAGGGGCAAGCTCTCCCCAGTGCAGAGCATCCTCTTTCTCGGTATGGAACTCAACTCTGTCACCATGTCGGCGCACCTGTCCGCAGTTGTGCCCAACCAGTGTTAATACCCCTCGAGTTGATGCACATGAGACCGCTCCAACACTGGTTTCAGAGTCGAGTTCCGAGGAGAGCGTGGCACACCGGCAGCAGGCGCATGGTGATGCCGCCCTGCTGCCGACGCACCATAACCCCTAGTATTTATGACTTTTTCGACGGACTCAGGTCCCTCTGAGCAGGTTATGAGGCAGGTCGTGGTGACGACTGAAGTCTCCCTGCAGGGGTGCGGTGTAGTGTGCAACGGGCACGCAGGTGGGGTGTTGGACGAACCCCCGCCTGCGCTTGCATATCGATTGCCAAGAGTTGTGGGCTATGCTACTTGCACTGAGCAGGCTACGGCCTCTCGTGCGAGACATGCACGTGCTGTTCCGAAGACAGCACTATAGCTGTAGCGAATACAGATCGTCAGGGTGGCGTTCGCTCACAGCAGCTAAACACAACTTGCTCGACGCCTCCTCCGGTGGAGTCAACAGGTTACTCGTTCCCTGCAGGCCACACACCCCGGGCAAACTGAACTAGACAGCCGACGTGCTTTCTCGCCAGTTTATGCCGCGTGGAGAGTAGGGATGCTCCGATCCACCTTTTTTGCTTCCGATACCGATTCCGATACCTGAGATTCAGTATTGGCCGATACCGAGTACCGATCCGATACTGAGGTAACATTTTTAAAGTGCACAATTACTTAATAAACTGTGTGCATTGCTGTGCAAGACATCAAGCTCGACTTAACATTAATTTCCTGACCCCGTAAAACAAAATAACAAACAAATTATTCACAAATTTTGTGAATTATTTATTAAACCAGCAAAATAAAACAAAATGTTCACTATCTTAAACTTGAAATTCAAAATTAAAGTGCAAATTAAGCAGCTGAATAAAACAACAGCTTCACTAGCTTGATAGACAAGTATTAATAAATGGAAACAAAATCTCTTAATAACTGTTATGTGCAAATATAATATAAAAAATCAATGCACAATAAACAATAAAGCAGCTGAAATTGAGCAAAAAAGCAATAGCTTCACTGCTTTAGATATTCAAACAGGAATCAGCTCTTTTTAATGCTTTAGTCATTAAAGCAAAGTCCACTAAACTAAGCTAAAGTTAGTGGAAATCAAATTTAACATCCAACACCGAAAGATAAACAAAACACTAGCTTCCCTAGCTTGTGCTGCACATGTAAAAATAAACGGAAAAAAGATATAATAGTTTAGTCGGTGCAAATAGAAATTCAAAGTCAAATTATCCACAAAACTCAGCGCATTGACATCTTTATTTTTTTCGTATACGTGTTTGCAGACTTTTTGGTACAGTTCAGGTCTCAGTTACGCTTCACAATGTCGTACCGCGGCTCCAGGTGGTTTATAAGGAGTCTGAAGCCATTGTTCGCAACGACGGACAGCGGTTGCAAATCCATTACCATGAAATTCAAAATGCTTTCAATGATTTTCGCTGCTTTCACACTACCAGATGGAAATTTCTGAATTATTTTCGTTGTCTCCTCCAAAGTTAGCTGCTTCGTACCGTCTCGTTTTAGTTTCTTCAGCTTATTGAACTCGGCGTGCTTAAATTAGTAGTATTACAATGAACAGCTTTATCACAACCCCTCGGAACATTTACTTCGCATGTATTGCAAACAGCGGTGTAACTTGTTGGCGTGGCTGTTCTAAAATAAATCTAAATGGCAGATCTTTTTTGTCGCTCCATGCTGCTCGCTGCTCAATGTAAGGTACGTTCGCTTGTTCACGCGCACTACGTACAGAGCACGTTGCTAGCGTATGATGTCACACGCTTCGCAAAGCACAGCCACGAGAGTGTTTAAGCGCCGTTGTCTCCATGAACTTTTACATCGCCTAGCAGAAATTTTATGTAAGCTAGATCGGGTATGGGTGCAATTTGTCACCGATACCCGATCTAGAATTTTATTCAGTATCGACGCCGATTTCCGATACAAATATCGGATCGGAGCATCCCTAGTGGAGAGTGGCGACTCCACCCCCGTGCAGTCCAGCTCATTTGGAGTCTGTTCGGGTAGGCCCAGGTAAAACCTGTTCACCTCCCGTAACACCACCATTTTCCCGCTTGATAGTCCCTGCCCTCGACACGGATATCCTTGCGCACAGCTGGCCGCGGGATGGGCGGAAGCACACCTTCCCCCCCAGGAGCCTTCTTGTACAGACTCTGTGCAAGGTCAGGGAGCAGGAGCACCAAGTGTTATTGGTTACACCACACCGGTCTAACCGCACTTGGCTTCAGAGCCGATGCTCTGGACAGCGACTCCCCCTGAACCATTCCCCTGACAGAGCACCTGCTCTATCAGGGGAAGGACACGTTCTGGCATCCCAGATCAGACCTCTGGTACACCCATGTCTGGTCTCTAGACGGGTCAAGAAGATCCTGAGATGGCTACTCCCCCTCTATGGCTGAGACCATCTGCCAGGCTAGGGCCCCATCTACTAGGCGGTTACACGCCTCTAGACGGCGCCTCTTCTCGTCCTGGTGTCTCTCTCAATGAGAAAGACCCACTGAGGTGCTCGATTAGGATTGTGTTTTCCTTCTACGAGACTGGAGACTAACATCTCCCCTCCACACTGAATGTGTATGTAGTCGCTATTGCCACTCATCACGACTCAGTCGGTGGAAAGTTTCTAGGGCAACACGACCTGGTCACCAGGTTCCTAAGCAGCGAGAGGGCAAAATCCGCCTCATCTCCGCTCCATACCCTCTTGGGACCCTAAGTGGTCCTGGGGAGCCTCAGGGACAAAAGGTAAGTGAATGCTGCACGCCGGCCTCCTTTTATACCGGATTTCCGGGGGCGGAGCCCGGCATGCAAATTGCATTCGCCAAATTTCATTGGCCTTTTCTATAGTAGTCAGAGTTGATTGGTTCTCAAGGGCGAACCCCATCTGTCGTTCTCGACACAACGTCTCGTTCCCTCCATCAGGGAACTGAGGTTACATACGTAACCAAGACGTTAGAAGGTCAGTCCAAGTCAATTATGTGACTCCAAATAACCTGATATGCAATTTGAACTTGTGGGAAACAATATCAAAATATCAAAATAAAAAAAATATTATGCATGAAGATAAATCTTAAAAACTAAACAATTTCAATGTTTAGATTTCTCGTCAGGCCACTATTTCATTTTAAAAGTGACTGTTTTGTATAAGTGTGTATGAAGTGCAAAATCCCCCCCAACCCCACCATTTCCACTAGGGGGCACTACATTTTTCAGTCACCCCCCAGAAATGGATTGTTGTCCAGACCTTCTTGTGTATACATGTCACTTAAGTAGTGTTGCTTTAGGCTGGTTGTGAAGAGGCTTAGCCAGATAAACCTCTTTGTGGAATTATACGTGAGAAATATTCCTCACACTTCCACGGGCAAAGTAAACCAAACAGTCTCTCGCAAAAACATTTTTTTTTGTCCCCATTCAGGTAATTTGATTATCACCAACTTCATAAGTGATTCTAGACCAACAGCAACTCCGCTGCGAGTTTATAAATCCATTCAAAGTGTTTCTCTGCTCATAAATTGCTCTCTGCTGCATGTTTCAGTTCTCCAGGGTTAAATCACCGATTGTCTTGCTAGATTTGTGTTTGTAAGTGCGAGAAGGAGAGAGATGAAATGTTAGTAAAGACCCGGGGAGTACTTACACTGACTTATAGTTTATACCAGTGCTGTGTGTGATCTGTGTTCCGTTTAATGTTTTACTACAAAATAGCTCCTCCGAGGGCAGAGCACAGACAGGCTTATAGACACAAAGAATGAATAATCGTATATTCGGATGTATATGAATTCAAAGGTTAAGCGACAAGGGGGTAACCAAATATGACAGATTTTGGCGATTTCTGTGCCTATGGTGGTTATGGCCCAGAGCACATTTAAAACGCATATATAGCATATAAATATGCGCACAAATTATGTGGCTGTCTGAATTATTATACTCTCTTCATAACATATGCAAAATTAAGATTAGTGTGCAATATTAATTACCATTGAAAATTTGACCCCAGGGTTAAATTGCCCCAACCAGCAGCTTTAAATTAGTGGTGGGCCGTTAACGCCGTTAACGCAGTGAGACTCTTATCGCGCGATAAAAAGAAAATTAATTTTTAAGCAGCTTCCCAATAGAAACATCGACAAGACTAAGGTTGTTTGCACCTTGTGCAATGCGGAATTGGTTTAAAAAAAACACTTTCTCTCAACAGGTACTGGTCTAGCTTTAGTTGAAACCAGTAACTTTGTATTGAGATCTGATGTATTATGGCTCCTGTATGACAGGTCGCTTGTTGCTCCCTCACTCTTTGTAAGTCGCTTTGGATAAAAGCGTCTGCTAAATGAATAAATGTAAATGTACTGTAGGAGCTCTTCCAGTCTCAAGTACCACATATCATCCCTTAGCTAATGCGGAAGTAAACACAAGTTCATCTTATTGAACATAATTTAATTTTCATCACCAATTATCATAGTAGAACAGCTTTCTCAAGCAGTTTTTGATGCATTTTGGAAACAGGAGATGAGCCCCTGGTCTAATGCGCCACCTGGCTTGAGAAACCCGTTCTCAAAGACTTACTTTTAGTCATTATTTGGGTAGCACACATATTCTGAATGCCTTCGGCAGAATTCAAATGAGCCATTTTAATCTAGATTAATCTAGATTAAAAAAAATAATCTATGCCCACCACTACTTTAAATACATAAAAAGAGTTTTTAAAAAAGTTTATGTAAATAGTATACACATATCTAAAATACTTCATTTTGTTTGGTCAATTATGACACAGGATAAAAATATATGTATTAAGACTGCAAAACGTTTAGTTCACTTAAAAGGAACAGTTGACCCAAAAGCGAAAATTCTGTCTTCATTTACTCACTCTCGAATTGATCGAAATATGTATACATTTCTGGTAACACTCAACTTGAAGCATTTATGTATGATGCATTATAAAGAGTTATTAAAGGGTAAAATGCATTATAATTCTTCATAATGTGTTTTGTTATGAATTATATGTAGTTGTAAAGCAGTATAACCAATTTAAAATGTGTTGTGTAACAATGATTTGCTAAGTGTTATAACGTATTAATTGTAATAACAATTATTTATAAGACATTACAATGCATTAAAAGGTGCATTACAAGGCTTTAAAACTACTTTTATTATGCGATAATTATGTGAATTTGTTGATTTATTTGTAGGTAGCAATATAATTAGCAGAATAATGTACAGTATTGTACCTTATCTTTACTTAATAAACAAATTAACTAAATTGTTTTAATTGTTTATACTTAAACCTATGTGCTTTCCATCAGAATAGTTTTACTGCATAGTAGAAATATGCTAAATGAATGCAGTCTTTGTCTCTGCAAATGCTTTGTCTCTTATCGTGCAAATATAACTTGTGTTTATGTCCAGAATGCTTGAAGGCTGAAATATTCTTAGGCCTCGGATGTGCCGGAGTGTGAAAGTCCCTGTAGGTACATGGCCACAGATGTGTCTTCACTCTTGAAGTCGCTGAGGGCCTTGCGTGTCTATTTGTGTACTTCTGAGTCTGTTTGTTTGCTTAGGGGCTTCATGCAAAACACAGGTGTGTATTTTTATTAAATTACAGTAATTTAATGACAAAGAACACTTCTCTAGGCCTCCTTCTAGCTCCACCTCACTTCCCAACATAACACACACACATACCTGGAACATTTTCAATTGTGAAACGCCTCACCTCACTTTGTTCATTTCCCCCTAAAGTAAACATAAGTAAACAGCAGCTGATTTCTTTCATGCCCCCAGACTGTTGTATTTTCTTATACGTAACTGATTTAATTTGTAAAATTTTAAAGGTAAAGTTTTAATAGATTACACAAAGTAAACCGTTCTATAGGGAATTATTCATTGCTCTTTATTTGGGTGCTGCTGATCTATAGATGGTAGGACGTTTAATACGAGCTTTAATGAACATATGAAGTGTTTATCTTAACTACAAAATGAGTTTGTATGAATTGTGTGCTATATTAAATGAAAAGTAAACATAAAAACATCTTGTCAAAAGCTGCTCTTCTGTGTACATTGAAAGTAAATGGTGATCATGGCTGTTAAATAAGAATTTTGAATGCTTTTGAATCAAATTGCATGGATTATTTTAATGATGCTTTTATGTCATAGTTGGAGTTAAACAGCAAAAGTACATTTACTTTTATTTTATTTTATTTTATGGAAAACATCGTAATCTTATTTTGTGAAAAAAATCAATGAGAATTTTCATTTTTGCATAAAATACTTTCAGATCATGTGTGCAATCCCAAATGATTAAATTCAAATTGTTCATGTATTAAAGTACTTGAAAAAGTCTCTATTGAAGACCTCCTAGCTTTAAACAGGATATGCAGGATACATATGTAGGACAGAAATAGTCATTTTAGGAATTATGCTAGACAGTTTGTTCATGACTATGTCTTAAACTTGGGCACCAAGTCTCCCCAGCAGATTTGTCCTAGGCTTAGAGCTGGCTAAACTGAGCGGGATTTGTCAAAACGGGACACACCGTGAAACCGTGGAAATGCTGGTTTTAGAAATGGCCCACTGGACAAATAATGTGTGTAATCTATTACAAAAACACTTCAATATTATAAGTGAAGAAAAGGCCTTATCTGTGTGTTTGATGGCCTCTATCTGTCATCTTTGGTGTTTTTCAGAGATCGGATTGTAAGGCCTGATGTACACTATGTAAAAACATTCAACTTGTGAGACGATCTACCATTGATCTTGATGGGAGTTTTGGGTTCCTCACCACCGTTGCATATTGTTTTGCACTATCTGCCTGGCCGGGGGGGCTGCTTTAGAATTCATACTTGTATTAAATGTGTCTCATGTACAGCTGCTTTGTAACAATGAAAATTGTAAAAAGCGCTATATAAATAAAGTTGAGTTGAGTTGAGTTGAGTTGGTAAATACATTTGTAAATTATGACTTGTTCCCTATGGATACTACATTACATGTAAAGTGTAAGCGCATTTTATCCTGATAAGGTTCCCGTTGTGTAAGCGTCCTTTTACAATCGAAAATTGTAAAACAAAGTCGTACGCGTCAAGTGAATTCGTGAGGTCTTTATATGTGCTCATTGTTGTTGAATGTGCTTAATGGAGCAGAAATCAGCGGAGTTAAAAGATGTTACTCCTGCACTCATGATACAGTTATTAGAGTTAATTAGTATTATAAATGGCTCCTTTTATCTCAAAGGGAAAGAGAGAGAGATGCTCTCCATCTGCGAGCCTGAGAGTTTTTCCTCTCTCGTTGCACTAGGAATTGCACATAAGGACTGATTGTCGTTTTCTAGTACATAAGGCTGAAAATAACCATAGAAACATTTTCTATCGTTCCCTCTCTTTATTTTATTTCCATTGTCTCTAAGAGACCCCTCTATGTGTGCTGTTTTCTGTTCTTTATGCTTGTCTAGATATGTACTTGTACCTGACCCATCAGACAAGCTCAGTCTTAAAGGGGTCATATGACACGGCTAAAACAAATATTATCATCTGTTTTAGATATAATGCAATGTTTAAACATGATATAAGGTTAAAAAACGCTGTATTTTCCACATACCGTGCCTGTGTTTATCTTCTCTTTGCCCCACAAATCTGAAAAGCGCAGATTATTTACAAAGTTCATCTCTCTGAAAAGCGAGGTGTGCTTTGATTGGCCAGTTAACCAGTGCGTAGTGATTGGTTGAATACTGCAAACGTGTGACGGAAATGTCAGAGCCATTGAGAGAGAGAGAGTTCTGACAATGGAAGTCCAAAACGGTGGAGCGTCACGTGATTCATGGAGCCTTCAGATAGTTACACGATGTTATGTTTTCTCTTTAAATGCTTTTTTTATTTTATTTTTTTATTCATTAAATGGCTTTCATCTTTAATTGGGTTAGAAGTTTACATCAGTTGGTCTGTTTTTCTCGCAGCTCCATGCGTAACTAGTTACTTCCGGGAACTATTGAAACTGAAAAAAACTTTCCATTGGAGTCCACGGAGAAGATGCGACTCTCTCTCAATGGCTCTGGGAAATGTAAGACGTCTCACCATATTTGGAACATCATGTTTCAAAGCAATTGTACTGATAGGTACGCCCACCTTACATTTGGTACATTTGGGCGGTCTAAGTCAAATCATACCATGAACTAACGTATATTTGTGAGGGTGTGGTTTAGGGCTGCCACAAACGATTCTTTTGATAGTCGATTAATCTGACGATTATTAGACTGATTAATAGACGAATCGCTTATAATTTCAATGACTAAACGGTACGTTTTTAATGATTATTCAGCTTTTGCAACTAGTTAAAACATTGAGTTATACATAATTTACATAATGAATAAAATCAATTCAGCTTTTGAAATTTGTTTTAATGAACTTGAACCAACTGGTTACTCTCTTTAAGTTGGCTGATTCTGTCCAACTCGAATCACACAAATACTCTACAAACTTTAAATTACAAATAAAAATAAATAAATAAATCCGGTACATAAAGGACCAATTTTTTTTAAATGTAAACAAATCTCTTGACCGAAGCATTAAGCAGCATTTCAGTTTAATGAAAAGGAGCAAGTAACAGAAGAAAATACTTAAAAAATAAAGGCAAGATATAAGACTCCTATCACTTATAATCATTTTCCTCTCATGTAATACCTAATAGTGTTATAATAATCAAAACAGGCTTGACTCCTAAACTCGATCAAAGCTTTATACTTTATACAAATAATAACATCAATGTAATTATATGATTATTGTTGTTATAATCATTTCTATTATTATTGATTAATCTCATAAAAAGATTTACCGTTAAATTAGTTAGTTAACTCTAGATGGAGAACAGTCACCTCTCTCCTGCTCCGGGATGTTTCCTTTTTAAATGCTCCAGCATGCAGGTTGTGCTGCCCTGAAAGGCAAGTTCCATCTTGCATGCATTGCACACAACCGCATTTTTTGTTTTCAATTTGGTAAAGCTTTCCCACACTTTACTTGTTCGCATTCTTTTTTACTCCGCCATAATTCTCGCTGTGTGTAATGTAAATGTAATTGAATGTGAGTAAATAATGACAGAAATTTCCTTTATGGGGAACTGTACCTTTAAGTGCTCAATGTTCTACACTTCTGTTCCTATCGGATAGCAGGTGTTCAACTATTCTCTTTCCTTTTCCTTACTAATTTCACTCTTATTTCTCTCGCATCTTCTCTTTTGCTGCAACAAAAAGAAATAAGAGAAGCTCTCCTTCTTTTGAATGAAAAATATCCTTCATCATGTGAATCAAACACGACCTTGTCCCTTATTGTGCTTCCGCGGGTCTCTCAGGACTGGCTTTACACGGGGGAACAGACAAAACGTCTTTAGTGTCTCTTTTAACTCTAGAGTTAGTGAAGTGTTGCTATTTCAGTTTGTCAGTTTAGGAATAAAAAGGTGAACATTTACAAGGGCAAAAGTTTAATAGCACTCTTTGAAATTAGAATATCTGCATAGATTTGTGTTGTTCTGTGAATATTATTCATTGTTATTGGCATATTTTATTTTCTGTCCCAGTTTAATGTGCAGTGTGTTGTTTAGCTTCACAAGTGGCACAGACACTGCACATTTTAACTTGAAGAACTACATACATGTAAACCCGCTCTACATATAGCATTGTTTAAATATTTTGCTTCTTGTTAAATGAAACGGGGGTTCACAAAGTAGGGGTCGGGACCCCCTGGGAGGTCGCATGACCGCGAGGATGGGGATGCAAGATGATTTCCAGATTTTTTTTTTCAAGTAAATTTAATCGATAAGTGTAACAAAGCATACAAATAGTAGTTAAGTTAAAAATAAAACCATGCAAATAAAAAGCTGTCAGCCTTTGGAATTTGCTCCCCCTGGATCATGACCCCCGAGGTGATTTCTTCATATAAGCCACTGCATTAGGTTAGGTGCAGCAAGTCGATTTACAGCACCACGTTAAACATTCCCATATGTGCACGCTGATCATTTTTCAGCCTTTAAGTTTAGGATATTTTTATTTGTCGAAATGAAATGCTGGTTAATATCGACCAAAGACTAGGGATGCACCGAATATTCGGCCACCGAATATTTTCGGCCGAAAATGGCCCAAAAGTGCATTTTCGGTTTTCGGCCGAAAGACTGATATCACCGAAACAATACGGCCGAAATGTTGTGATGACACAAACAGATACCTCTCCTTTGATGCATCTGTAGCGGACGTTATTCCTTTAATCGCAGCACTAAAGCGTCTCCTAAATTGCATGCACCCTCAGGACTCTACAGTGCGACCAATATTCCTTTACGTGTGTGAACCAGAGGTCGCGTAATCCCAAAGATTCTTTGTCATTGACATATTTTTACCAGTGACGCCGTCATTCTGGCAGATTACAATGAGGGCAATTTGTAAACACCCGTTTCCCTTCAGCGGGATATGCTCGTGAAGCGATCTACGTGTCGTTGTCTTCGACTGACTAGACATGTGATGCGATTTGGGAAAACCCGTCGGGTGTCGCGCTGGGACGCGGGAAAGACAGTTCACCTATCAAAGTAAACCACATAACATGAAGAATGAAGAAGTATTAATGCACATTTCCCGCCAGTCCTGTGTAAACTATGGCATGCAAAGTTGTTTTATACAATGTTTTCGTGAGATGACAGAGCTCCGCGTCTACAGCCCCAGGAGTTATGCCCGCTCCACTGCTCACGCGAGCCGGACCGCGATCGCAAAATATACAAGAGATGATCAAAAGTCCAGACACTATGCGCATAATAAACAACTTAAAACTTGCTTCACTGCTTATTAGTTGATGTCCGTAATGTTTCCTCGTGTTGTGATAATGGCAGAGCTCTCGTTCTTTAAATGTGCGCTGCACCATTTTCCTTACTTTCGTTTTATTCCAACGGTTTTTTACAGTATTTTTATAGACTTCAACACTAGGAAATGTATTTTTTACTAAATTGTTATTAGAGTAAGTCTCTTACCACTGTAAAGTGTTTTTTACTTGTGATATTGGACTGTTGGGCTTTTATTTTCATAACTTAACTTTAAACATGTTTTTCTCCAAATTCCGTTCCTGAACATCATAGCGAATCCGTGTATCATTCGTTCTTTTCATATTCAATTGAGATTCCAAAATCGGAAAATTAAAAAACGGTTTGTTATTTCGTTATTCGTTTATAAATGTGATACCAAAAAACAAATAACGGGTCATTTTTCGTACTTTTGATTTAATGCTCAGATCAAAAATAGGAAATGAAATAAAGGGGACACGACAGATTTTGATTTTGAGATTTAATTTGTTCGATTTGGGTAAACCGGAAGTTATCTTCGTGTGTATGTGTTGCACTTGGAAGTTTGCCGCATTTGCAAAAAGTTAAAAGAAGCCTGAAAATCCTCAATCTTGCAGTGATTGACTAAGTAATTGTTTTTGTAATTTCGTATCGACACCATGGCCGTACTGGAATCATATGCTGATTTAATTAAAGACTTATTTGAAACTGTCAAGACACATAAAGAGATGTCAACTACGCTGCAGAAGATGGGTATCCAGCGAAGTTCTGCTACAAAATGCTACAATAAAAATATCTGCTTTTTGGCTAGATGTTAGTCATGAATACTGGGTATAACTCCAATGTAGAACGTCTAACGCACCCTCAAAGAACTCGAGATATGGCACCCCAAATTGTCCAATAACCCAAAAATGCTACAGTAAAACTGTTTTCTTGCATGACGGTAGACATCAAGACAAGGTGTAACCTAGCTGTGGAACTTTTAACGCACCATCAAAGACATACTTGTACAAAAACACAGTTCTGTGTCAAAGTTTACTTAAATATATATACATGTAACTACATAGCAGTAATATAATGTGTGTATAATGCACTGGCTAAGACCAACAAGAGTATAATAAATTGTATAAGAACAATGGATCAGTAAAAAATTAGAATAAGCTTTATTTTCAAATTGTGCACACAAAGACAAGCAACGTGTTGTGGTTTCAGGAGCTCAGAATGAAAAAATACAGTATAGACAAACAAAGGAAATAGAAAAAATAAATATATAGAATAAAAACAGTTAATTATATATATGCAAAGTATAACAAAACGGTGTATACTATGTTTTTTTTACAAATATACACGTAAATTACTCATGCATAAACCGTACTGCATGTTCTGCACCAGAATATTGCACTTTCAAACATGTAGGTACTTTTGGATTCGATTAATATTCATGGTGGACATAGGCTGCCTAAAAAAACTGTTCGATCAAAGTAATATAGAGAATGTTAAGGGGAGTGGGTGATGGAGGTTCCACGTGAAGTTCACGGTCATCTCAAGGGGCATTCAGCAGGTCATGACTTAGACAGCGAGCAGCAGCCCATCCTCTGTGCACTCTCTCTCACACACGCACGCAGGCAGGCACAGACACACGCCAACAGACACACACACACGCGCGCGCACACAGAAACACACACACAAAAACGTTTTTATTTTAAAAACGTAAAAGAAGAGAAACGCGAGATGGTCCCTAAGAAGCTAAGCGTGAATAAGAAACTGCGAATAAGAAGCTGGATTCAGCCTCGTCTCATTTCAGAACTTCGCTGGATACCCATCTTCTGCAGCGTAGTTGACATCTCTTTATGTGTCCTGACAGTTTCAAATAAGTCTTTAATTAAATCAGCATATGATTCCAGTGCGGCCAGGGTGTCGATACGAAATTACAAAAAAAATTACTTAGTCAATCACTGCAAGATTGAGGGTTTTCAGGCTTCTTTTAACTGCAACACATACACACACGAAGATAACTTCCGGCTTACCCAAATCGAACAAATTCAATCTCAAAATCAAAATCTGTCGTGTCCCCTTTGTTTCATTTCCCATTTTTGATCTGAGCATTAAATCAAAAGTACGAAAAATGACCCGTTATTTGTTTTTTGGTATCACATTTATAAACGAATAACGAAATAACAAACCGTTTTTTAATTTTCAGATTTTGGAATCTCAATTGAATATGAAAAGAACGAATGATACACGGATTATAGCGCTTCAGACGACAGAATAAGTTGGTTATTCTATTCTTAGGCTACTTATTATCAACTTTAGACATCTGCAATTCTTGGTGCATTTGTTGTTGTTAAAGTTCTACAGTTAACATATGGGAGTCTTTGTTTGAATACACTATTATGTTGAAGGCCTACAGAGAAAATATTGTTGTATCTTTAAGCAGTTGCACTTGTTCTGAATAGACTTTCTTGTAGTAGTCCTACAGAGAAAAATGTAAAATGCACTTGACCTAAATGCACTTTGTTTTCATGAGAGAACATTTAATTGTACAACTTTTCAGCAGGCCAGTACCCTGTACATTATTATTTAATATACACATGAGTGGGGTCAAGTTAAACATCTTAGTTGAATTTTATTTTATACTTTGCATTGTTGCAATGTGCTTAATAAATATTTGCATAATTTGTAATTGATTTAGTCTTTGAAACTTTAATATTTATGCAATTGCAATGCCTTGATTTTAGTAAAGTTAGTACACAGTAAGAGCCATAAATGCAAGGGTACTAATAATTGGCCAAATTTCTTTCGGTGTTTCGGTTTTCGGCTTTCGGCCTTGGTTTCCTCTTTTTCGGTTTTCGGTTTCGGCCAAGAATTTTCCTTTCGGTGCATCCCTACCAAAGACAAAACAGGGAGGCCATCAGAGGAGGGCAGAGAAGCGCAGCAGAATGGCCATCGTCCTCAGGTACCAAAAGAGGCCTGCGTTTGCATCCATCAGCTCTCGAATCAGTTTGATTAAATTGAATCAACTTTAGGACTAGTTCATGGTATATAACAAGTAAAATAATGAGTAAATAACTATTAAGTCATATAATGTTAGACTGTGTTCTTTTGTGTTTTAATTATGTGCGTTTGTATAGAGCTAATTTGCGCATGTAGTCAGTTGCGTGCAATGTTTGTATACTATACCCACCTCCGAGGATAGTGAGGGTCTCGAGTCCCTGGCACTCATTTTTTTTTGGTCGCGGCTGAAAAGTTTGGGAACCCCTGCACTAAAACATCCAATCCTACGTGAGAGAGGCATGCATGTCTTACCGATTGTTTTAGACAGGTTAATAATATCGGTTTGTGGCTAATCATATAAATTAAGCCGGCAGGTCTGGTGCCATCATGACTAAATTACTGTTTGCCTGATTTCTCCTCTAAATTTTCCAGATGGTTTGAAAACGACAGGCCTTTTAATTGGCATCTTTCATAAGCCTCGTTTTTCTGACGTCCCTTTGTGCTTTTCTGACCGGAACGTCAAGGAAATTCAGGCTGATTGAGCAGGTGCACTCTCATATCCACTGGTCGCTTCTGTCCAAATGATCATTTAGACTTTTCATGCCTAATATTATCTGTCTCATTAGTTACATTTCTGCTCTCCGTTGGGCTAAATGCTGCAGGCATCTAACAGTTTGTTTTCCAGTTTATTTTTACTTATGATATGGTTGCCTGTTTGAAATATGAAGTGTCTTTTTTTAATTGCTAAAATGCTTTCTGCTTAGATTAATTTGTTTAGGCATCTGTAGGTTACTCTTTTATAGCTCAGTTTATGGAATTGAAGAACTCAAATAATTTAATGTAACTTAAAAAAATCTGTAACCTCTGCAACTTTAGAGAATCACTCATATGTCACTTTTTTATTTCCTTAGATGTGAACGTAGGTGTATAGTATGTTTTTTTAAGTTTTTAAAACTAAAAAAGATTTGTGCCATCATAAGAGTTTGAAACAAAGGTGAGAATGTTTATAATGTTAAAAGGTGCTTATGAATGCAGTTGTTCTATGGTTCCTTTTTTTGGGATGGAAGGTACCACAAGATAAAACAACATGTTTAAATATAGAATTAAATAAGGTAGATGGAAATAATGAAAGATAACCACTTTGAAAAAAATATCTTTTTGTCATAAAACATAAAATATCTTTTTGTCATAGAATTGAAATATATATGTTTTGAAATGAGAGGCATAATAAAGTATAAAAGGTGTCACTTTTTTTCAGACGAGACATGTAAGAAACAGAAGACTTGTAAACTAAAGTCTCTCTTTAATCTCACTTCTGTCAAGGAGACACAAAGAGATATTAAAGAGATTTCAGATTTTTGTGGACAACAAAAAGCAGACATCACAAATGTACCCTCAACCCTAAGACTTACATAATTGTTCTCCTTTCTCCATTAAGCAGTTCTCTCTTTCTTTCAGACCTGCCTTTGAGTTAAATGATCTCGAGTTCCCTCTACCTTCCCGATTCTGCCGTCGTCTGCCTGTCTGATTCACTTGTCTGATTAGCTTGTGCACTATTATCGCTTACATGGAAAGGCCAATTTCCTCACGCCTGTTGTTTCATACGCAATGTCGCACACGCAGAGACACCAGAACCAATAATGGACCCGGACATGCACAAACACCCGATATTAGACGCCCAACATGCACTATGCTACCTCACGCATGCTGAATCACACTATTATACACTCTCCGGACTAATTATCGGTCCGGGATGTTATTTACCTGGGCTGGAAAAGCACTAACAAGCATGTGCTTGTGCTTGTGCTTGAAAAATAATTGGTTACACTTGCAACCTGTAGAGAGAGTGATGTGACTGGGATTAAAAGAGTGAATAGAAAAGAAATCTTTAAAAATACTTTTCTGTATTTGAAAATATCATCAATGAGAGTGTTTTCAATGTTATGTTTAACTTGTTCTCTTTGTCCCTGCTTCATTTAAATCACTCCATACAGACTGTTGTCAGAATAGATGTTGGGTCTAGGTTTACATATGTGCTGGGAGTAGTCCAAGGGTCAGGGTTCGGATGGACAACGTGGCCCGGTCAGCCCCTTCTGGTAGATTACCATCTGTCTACAAATAGCCTCTACTCGATTACCGCCAAAAGCAGGCGGCACATGACGGCGTCATCAATGCATTGGAAATGGACAGTTCTTGACAAATAAATAAACACACTGAGAACACTCATTTCATGCTTTTGAAACCATTTCACTTGCTGATCATTGTAGGCGTGCTTTATATTTATCCAGCTTCTCTTTCCTGTCTTACATCAAGAGCCTAAATTTAGCGTTGTGCACTCACAATCACAGTATTGGACGGACGAGTGCCGTACACGCACACAACGCTATTCCCTGTTCGGGCGAGACAGCATGTCTTGGATGGTTTGGTTAGGTAAAATATAGCCGAACGATTTGGGATGATGGCAGGAATCATGCAGTTTTGGGCTGTAATTAGCATCAGTGTGCCAGTAGAGCGGATGAGATGCGGATGGGTCTTCATGCATGAAATTAGCCACAGTGTTAGCAGCCCCTGTCATCAGGAAGCATTAAGCATTAGCCTCAGTGGTGGCAGGCCCACTCATCAGGAAACATTGGACATTAGCTTTACCACAAACTGCCAAATTCATTACAACATTTGACTGCTCTAGCTTCTTACAGTTAAGCAACAGTTCACGTCTTTCCCTATATGAGTTAAAGCTGTCTACTACTGTAAGTGCATACTTAAGTACCAGAGGACGTTAGTTATAATCATTTTCAAATAATCTAGAATCAAAATTTATTTATAAAGACTTATTTCATGAAAATATGGCAGTGGTTCAACTTGTACAGGCCTCCTCAATTGGTGGACCATGGGCCGGATTCGAACCTTAGCTTCGTTTCATCCGGATCGCGAAACATTGCCTAATAAACCATTTAAAACATTTGACTATTTCGGTTGTTTAAATTAAGCCGGCACACTCATGAACATTTATGTAATTCATATTTTGCCGCTATATCTCCGAATATCTTTATCTATCGCTAAGCCGCCAAATTGGCTGCATTTTAACCCTTTCCATTCTCCGCACGCTGCTTCTCTCCAACCAAAGACGCGCAGAATGTAGAAATATTAAAGTATCTGTCAGTGTGTTTACTGTTTGCTAGAAGTCTCAAACCTTTGACCAGATTTGTGATATTTTATTAACCATAAAGTCTTTATCTAAATATTCAGCATTAGCATTTTTGATCAGCATGTAAACATTTGTGACCCCCTGAAAATCCAGGCTAAAGTCTCATAATCTAATTAAGTATTAGATTACAAGCATCAAAGATTAATTTCATGCATAAATTTCACCAAGATTTCAATCTTTAAAATGGCATTATTCAGTCAATATTGAAGATATTATTGTTCTGGTATAAATAGCAGTAATTAAGTTTTATGTTTATGATGAGAGCATTTTAATTGTAACATTACATTTGTTGTTTGTATGCTGTCAGCAGTTTTTTATTTACAAATATTTACAATCAGTATTAAGAGGGCATTCTCCTACCCACAGAGCCTAAAATGCATACAAATATATATATATATATATAAATACTGTACATTCATACTGTGGATACACATACATTATATATACAGTTGTGTTCAAAATTATTCAACCCCCAATGCTGTAAATGGTTTTAGGGAATTTAGTGTACATTTGTAATTGTATTCAGAATGAAATCCTACAAGGACTTCTTAAAGAACCATATGCAACTAAAATGACATCAATTAGTTTTGTAATACAGTAGTAAATGTTTCTTTTGTGAATTCTTCATTGACATAATTATTCAACCCCTTAAAGACTACCACTCTGAAGAACAGAGGTTCAATGAAGTGTTTTCAATCAGGTATTGAAAACACCTGTGGATATCAGGGAGCAGCAATAAAGCCTAATAAGCACCAATTAGACAGCTTTAAAATGACTGTGATACTCAGCTCCTTCTAGACATTTACAGGTGTGGTTACAAACATGGTGAGGTCAAGAGAATGGTCCAGGAAGACAAGAGAACAGGTGAGTACTCTTCACAGGAAGGGCAATGGCTATAAGAAGATTGCAAAGATGTTAAACATACCAAGAGACACCATAGGAAGCATCATTCGCAAATTCAAGGCAAAGGGCATGTTGAAACGCTACCTGGTCGTGGCAGAAAGAAGATGCTGACTTCGACTGCTGTGCGCTACCTGAAGCGTAGAGTGGAGAAAAGTCCCCGTGTGACTGCTGAGGAACTGAGAAAAGATTTGTCAGATGTGGGTACTGAAGTTTCTGCTCAGACAATACGGCGCACCCTGCGTAATGAAGGCCTCTATGCCAGAACTCCCTGGCGCATCCCCTTGCTGTCCCCAAAGAATAAGAAGAGTCGACTGCAGTATGCCAAAAGTCATTTGGACAAACCACAGAAGTTTTGGGATAGTGTCCTGTGGACTGATGAAACAAAATTAGAACTGTTTGGGCCCATGGATCAACGGTATGTTTGGAGGAGTAAGAACAAGGCCTATGAAGAAAAGAACACCTTGCCTACTGTGAAGCATGGCGGGGGGTCAATCATGCTTTGAGGCTGTTTTGCTTCTGCAGGTACTGGGAAGCTTCAGCGTGTGCAAGGTACCATGAATTCTCTTCAGTACCAGGCAGAGGTGGGGGACTCGAGTCACATGACTTGACTCGAGTCTGACTCGAGTCACAATTTTCAGGACTTGCGACTTGCTTGATTGAAGTAAGAAAATGACTTGACTTGACTTTGACTTGAGAGCAGGTGACTTGAGACTTGACTTGACTTTAAATGGAAGACTCGACAATGACTTGAACTTTGTAAAGTAATCAAATTACCTAAAATAATTATTGTGACTCGGCAGCACTACAGCGCCTGTGCCTTTAACGCTGCTCAACTCAAACCGCGCCAAACAAGGTGAAACAGCCAATTACTGTAGAGCAGTTACGATAGAGAGGAAACTGCGCATGCGCCTGGCGGCTTGAAACAGTTGTGGCCGTTACAATGGCGGACAACAGTCGAGCTCCACAGTCACGTTTGGCTATAAGGACTTTGAACTGGACCGTGAAAATAAAAAATTATTTGCCAGATGCAGAGCATGCAACGCGAGGATTTCTGACGCGACAACCACAACGTCGAATTTCATCCGACATTATAAGAACCACAAGGAAAGGTTAGAAAGTAATTTCTTTATAGTCAGTGTAATAAAACGATTACTAATATAATGAATTAATCGTTTCTGTTTGTCATAATTTTGCTTTGGTTGTTTTTTATCATTAGAAAAGTGATAATCGATCATCACTGGTAGGCCTACATCTCATCTCATAAGGTGATGAATTGGGGAATCTGGCTATAATGGCGTAGCCCGAATTGTTATGTTCTTAAAACATTAAAATCATCTTAAAATAAAGAAGGGCTTCTCTGTATTACATGTAGCCGAATGTCTATATTAAATGTGCGCATGTTCAAGTGTTTGTGTTGACTGCGTGTGGAAACTGAATAGCAGCTCTCTTATATACTGCATGACTGGCTAACATGGACGCGCCGGTGAGATCACTTGAATTTAAAAAAACTCTTTAAAAACGTTTCGGAGAATAATTTCATAGTTCGAATCTGTTAAATGTCTAAAAAAAATGTATACTCACAATAACAGCAAAACGTTTTGTGCTGTAAAATAATGAAACCAGTTCAAATAGAAAACAAATATTCTCAGATTATATATTACGTATGAAACGTGCATACTGCGTGTCCACCGCAGAGATGACGATTAAGCATCATAACTTCATCACTGGGCTATATTAACATACATTTTATTTATATTCTACCGAAATGAAAAAGATTCGTTCATTTTGATAAACAAGATTCAATACCGAAGTCAATAAAATGATCCGGGATTCCCATCAATAGATGCAAATTCCCTATAGGCCTACTGTTCACATTAATGGACAGCACAAGTATTACAGCATCATATACTTAAAACATACAATAGTCAAGTTTTCAATCACAATTCTTAGTTTATAAGCTTCATAGCCTGTATAAATGCATTCTCTCATATACAAGTATTTCCATTTCTGTGTAGACGTTGCAATTAAATTGAATTAGATTTTATTATACATTTCAGACTGGATTTCTTTTGTGTAAGCAACACTTTTATTTTCAGATATTAATGTTGCACAGATATGCATATAATTCATATATAGCAATGTGAATAAGATACATAATGTATGTATATAAGTTCATCTTTTCTGTGCAAAAATAAACATGTATCTAAAAAATTAACCTCTGTTTATTTTAGTACTGCGACTTGACTTGACTTGAAACTTATCAGGACTTGACTTGACTTGCTTAGGGTGAACCCTTGACTTGACTTGACTTGCTTGATTTGTCTAAACTGTGACTCGAGACTTGACTCGAGACTTGATAGTTAAGACTTGAGACTTGCTTGGACTTGGCCATATGTGACTTGTTCCCATCTCTGGTACCAGGAGATATTGGATGACAATGTGATGCAGTCCGTCACAAACCTGACGCTTGGAAGACGTTGGACCTTTCAACAGGACAATGATCCCAAGCATACCTACAAGTCCACTGGAGCATGGTTGCAGATTAAAGGCTGGAACATTTTGAAGTGGCCATCGCAGTCACCAGACTTAAATCCGATTGAGAACCTCTGGTGGGACTTAAAGAAAGCAGTTGCAGTGCGCAAGCCTAAGAATGTGACTGAACTGGAGGCTTTTGCCCATGATGAATGGGCGAAGATACCCGTAGATCGCTGCAAGACACTTGTGTCAAGCTATGCTTCACGTTTAAAAGCTGTAATAACTGTAAAAGGATGTTGTACTAAGTACTAAGATTGAATGTCACTTGGGGGTTGAATAAAACTGATAATGATGTGAGCTCAGAAAAGACATTTGTGCTTATTTCATTATAAATGTTATGTTATATTTGTCTGACCTACACGTGCCTCTTTGATTTAATTGTAAGCAGGATGACTGAATGATCATAATCAATGTCAAACCGACCAAAACAATCAATTTCAGTGGGGGTTGAATAATTTTGAACACAACTGTACAGTGGGTACGGAAAGTATTCAGAACCCTTTCAATTTTTCACACTTTGTTATATTGCAGCCAATTGCAAAATCATTGAAGTTCATTTTTTTCCTCAGTATTGTACACACAGCACCCTATATTGACAGAAAAATTGTTGACCTTTTTTTCAGATTTATTAAAAAAGAAAAACTGAGATATCACATGGTCCTAAGTATTCAGACCCTTTGCTGTGACACTCCTATATTTAACTCAGGTGCTGTCCATTTCTTCCGATCATCCTTGAGATGTTTCTACACCTTAATTTGAGTCCAGTTGTGTTTGATTATACTGATTGGATTTGACAAGGAAAGCCACACACCTGACTATATAAAACCTTACAGCACACAGTGCATGTCAGAGCAAATGAGAATCATGAGGTCAAAGGAACTGACTGAAGAGCTCAGAGACAGAATTGTGGCAAGGCACAGATCTGGCCAAGGTAACAAAAAAAATCTGCTGCACTTAAGGTTCCTAAGAGCACAATGGCCTCCATAATCCTTAAATGGAAGACGTTTGGGACGATCAGAACCCTTCCTAGAGCTGGCCGTCTGGCCAAACTGAGCTATCGGGGGAGAAGAGCCTTGGTGAGAGAGGTAAAGAAGAACCCAAATATCACTGTGGCTGAGCTCCAGAGATGCATTCGGGAGATGGGAGAAAGTGGTAGAAAGTCAACCATCACTGCAGCCCTTCACCAGTCGGGGCATTATGGCAGAGTGGCCTTGACGAAAGCCTCTCCTCATTGGAAGACACATGAAATCCCGCATGGCGTTTGCTAAAAAAACACCTAAAGGACTCCAAGATGGTGACAAATAAGATTCTCTGGTCTGATGAGACCAAGATAGAACTTTTTGGCCTTAATTCTTAGCGTTATGTGTGTAGAAAACCAGGCACTGCTCATCGCCTGTCCAATACAGTCCCAACAGTGAAGCATGGTGGTGTCAGCATCATGCTGTGGGGGTGTTTTTCAGCTGCAGGGACAGGGCGACTGGTTGCAATCGAGGGAAAGATGAATGCGGCCAAGTGCAGGGATATCCTGGACGAAAACCTTCTCCAGAGTGCTCAGGACCTCAGACTGGGCCGAAGGTTTACCTTCCAACAAGACAATAACCCTAAGCACACAGCTAAAATAACGAAGGAGTGGCTTCACAACAACTCTGTGACTGTTCTTGAATGGCCCAGCCAGAGCCCTGACTTAAACCCAATTGAGCATCTCTGGAGAGACCTAAAAATGTTTGTCCACCAAGGTTTACCATCCAACCTGACAGAACTGGAGAGGAATCCCAAAAATCCAGGTTTGAAAAACTTGTTGCATCTTTCCCAAAAAGACTCATGGCTGTATTAAATCAAAAGGGTGCTTCTACTAAATGCTGAGCAAAGGGTATGAATACTTAGGACCATGTGATATTTAAGTTTTTCTTTTTTAATAAATCTGCAAAAATGTCAGCAATTCTGTGTTTTTCTGTCAATATGGGGTGCTGTGTGTACATTAATGAGGAAAAAAATTGAACTTGATTGAATTGAATGATTTTAGCAAATGGCTCCAATATAACAAAGAGTGAAAATTTAAGGGGGTCTGAATACTTTCTGTACCCACTGTATATATATCCAAGTGGGCTAAATTGATTAATTTTGATATTTTCAAATAAATATTGTCCGGACCTCCATTTGGAAGAAAATATAAAGACTGGACCTCTTGGAACTTTAATTCAATACCCCTATATTGTACTTCTCCTAAGGTTTGATTCCCAGGGAAGACATATTATGGTAAAAATGTGAAATACGCTGTTTCTTTGGTTAAAAGTGTCTGCCAAATGCATAAATGTAAGAGAAAATAAAAATGTTGCTTTACACAATAATAGAGCTTTAAAGATTGTGGATGCCGATATAATGCCCCACAAAAGGCTGTTTGCTGATCTGTCTTTCCCCTGCAGATGTTACTGGTAGAAAGCATTAGGCCCACTTAACCGCATGGGCTCGGCGGCGGTTTTCTAATCACTTATGGCAAAACACAGGTCACTACACTGATAAGTGTCAATTAATGCATAAGAGAACCAATGGCTGCACAGCCAAAACCACACTATTGATTAGAGTTAAAGGGACGGCCCTGCACGCATTCCACCGCATACATTCACATTGCCAGTGGCACACATTAGGGTGCCCTAAAATGATTAATCTCAGGGTCACTACACTTCTGTCCGTAATGGCTTGAAAAGCAGCAGGTGAAAGAGGGCATGCACATTGGGAGTACTCCTAGCTGAAGAACTGTTCTGGATATTTAACAAGGTCAATTGACCCCTTTAGAAGTGAGTCTAGAAGATACACACCCAATGTGTGTATGACGCAGAGAGAGAGATGCACTGACTGTTAGCACAAGAGGATAAATTCAGGTCAAAGGGGAGGATGGGGATGAGAAATGGTTTCCTAATTTCTTTGAGAGTAGCTAAATTTATACTCTAAAAAAGAATTATGTGGCTTTGTAAATATCACAAATATAAACAGCTAAAATCTTTTTTAATAATTAAATAGTTTTTTTCAGGACATACTAAAAATATTATTAAAATCCAAAAGCAAATTTCTCTAAAATGCACATATATTATTTAAGTTTATTTAATGAAAAATAAAAGTATTTAATATTTCTAATATTTTTGTTGAATTCTAATTTCTAATATTTAAGTTTAATTTTATTACTTACATTTACTCAATTTAATCAGTTTTATTGATTTCACAGCTTTAAAATGTTTTAGTGTAAATTGTTTAACGTGAAATCACAGTAAATGTAAATGAATCTATCAAAGACTTCTGGCTCATAGCAGATCGTATTAAAACATTTTTGTGGAGAACAAGCAGTGTGAACAACAGGGAGTAGTCCTATTTAGGGATGCACCGAATATTCGGCCACCGAATATTTTCGGCCGAAAATGGCCCAAAAGTGCATTTTCGGTTTTCGGCCGAAAGACTTTTATCACCGAAACAATACGGCCGAAATGTTGTGATGACACAAACAGATACCTCTCCTTTGATGCATCTGTAGCGGACGTTATTCCTTTAATCGCAGCACTAAAGCGTCTCCTAAATTGCATGCACCCTCAGGACTCTACAGTGCGACCAATATTCCTTTACGTGTGTGAACCAGAGGTCGCGTAATCCCAAAGATTCTTTGTCATTGACATATTTTTACCAGTGACGCCGTCATTCTGCCAGATTACAATGAGGGCAAATGTAAACACCCGTTTCCCTTCAGCGGGATATGCTCGTGAAGCGATCTACGTGTCGTTGTCTTCGACTGACTAGACATGTGATGCGATTTGGGAAAACCCATCGGGTGTCACGCTGGGACGCGGGAAAGACAGTTCACCTATCAAAGTAAACCACATAACATGAAGAATGAAGAAGTATTAATGCACATTTCCCGCCAGTCCTGTGTAAACTATGGCATGCAAAGTTGTTTTATACAATGTTTTCGTGAGATGACAGAGCTCCGCGTCTACAGCCCCAGGAGTTATGCCCGCTCCACTGCTCACGCGAGCCGGACCGCGATCGCAAAATATACAAGAGATGATCAAAAGTCCAGACACTATGCGCATAATAAACAACTTAAAACTTGCTTCACTGCTTATTAGTTGATGTCCGTAATGTTTCCTCGTGTTGTGATAATGGCAGAGCTCTCGTTCTTTAAATGTGCGCTGCACCATTTTCCTTACTTTCGTTTTATTCCAACGGTTTTTTACAGTAATTTTATAGACTTCAACACTAGGAAATTTATTTTTTACTAAATTGTTATTAGAGTAAGTCTCTTACCACTGTAAAGTGTTTTTTACTTGTGATATTGGACTGTTGGGCTTTTATTTTCATAACTTAACTTTAAACATGTTTTTCTCCAAATTCCGTTCCTGAACATCATAGCGCTTCAGACAACAGAATAAGTTGGTTATTCTATTCTTAGGCTACTTATTATCAACTTTAGACATCTGCAATTCTTGGTGCATTTGTTGTTGTTAAAGTTCTACAGTTAACATATGGGCTGTGGGAGTCTTTGTTTGGATACACTATTATGTTGAAGGCCTACAGAGAAAATATTGTTGTATCTTTAAGCAGTTGCACTTGTTCTGAATAGACTTTCTTGTAGTAGTCCTACAGAGAAAAATGTAAAATGCACTTGACCTAAATGCACTTTGTTTTCATGAGAGAACATTTAATTGTACAACTTTTCAGCAGGCCCAGTAGACCTGTACATTATTATTTAATATACACATGAGTGGGGTCAAGTTAAACATCTTAGTTGAATTTTATTTTATACTGTGCATTGTTGCAATGTGCTTAATAAATATTTGCATAATTTGTAATTGATTTAGTCTTTGAAACTTTAATATTTATGCAATTGCAATGCCTTGATTTTAGTAAAGTTAGTACACAGTAAGAGCCATAAATGCAAGGGTACTAATAATTGGCCAAATTTCTTTCGGTGTTTCGGTTTTCGGCTTTCGGCCTTGGTTTCCTCTTTTTCGGTTTTCGGTTTCGGGCAAGAATTTTCCTTTCGGTGCATCCCTAGTCCTATTATACGTATACTCTATATTCAAGTGAGCTGAATATAATTTTGTTTGTGTAAACTTCTCCGGATTATATATTGTACCAGAAAAGCATGCATTTACCATAAAATGAATATGCATGCTCTGAATGATGTGTATACCACATGTAAGATTTTTTTAAAACAAACAGATGCGCATCCTCTATTCAGAATGACATTTAAAATGCGACTGAATGTCAGGATTTCTGTATAAGCACGTTCTTTTGTACATATTAATTTGAATTCTGTTTAGTTAGTGTGTTTATGTGGGCAGGTTTTGTAGTGTACTGTAACAGCACACTCATTGGCATTGCATGGCTGTTGGTTGAATAATACTGAAATAGCCTACTGTACGTGTACAGCCGTTGTGTAATACTTCTGTGTGAAGAGCTTTTGTCTACCGCATCGTTGTCTGGCAATGAAATTATTGTAAACACAAGGTTAACCGTATGTGGGCTTCTGCAGATTATCATGTGGCATGTCATTGTTTTGAAGTGCAATGTTGATCCACTGGTGTCAGTCGCTGTTGATGCTCTGTGTCCAGGGAAACTTTTCTGATTGCCGGAGCTCTTTTCAGGATTTTGGTTAGAGTGTTTCTTCACAAGAAGTCAGAAATTACGGTTCCTGTATAAAGAAGTTTAGTGATCTGAACTAACATACTGTAAAATTGTTATCTTAAATGCGTGTTGCATATTGTCATGTGGGCATTGAGTTTGTCTGCTGGCTTAGTAACACAGCACAGTACATGCAGTTTTTTCAATTTAGAGTCAATTGATTAACTTTATGAAGAAAACATGTAAACCTGTGTGTAATTTTTTGCAGGATCTATTTACAGAAATGCAATATAATATACATAACTTTGTCTTCAGAGGTGTATAAAGACCTTATATAATGAAGCAATATTTTTTTATTAACTTTAAAATAGCTTTTTCTATATACATACACCGTGGGTGTATTCCCCCTTGCATGGAATTCACCATGTTGTTTATACAGTATCCCTAAACGGAGGCTCTGTCGAAGAAGATGACATGTTCCCGAAACGCATTCTTCAAAGAAGCGAAAACGTCACAACATCTTTGTTCTTTATCAGCCACAATAGTGCCTTGAAAGGGAGGGATGGAGTGATCCGTTGGTTGCAATTTGCAACCTCACCACTAGATGACGCTAAATAAAAGTCTGCTTGTGAAGCATGCACTTCTTTGAATGAGCTGACATTGGAGTCTTATTTGATAGCGGTTTTTATTTTTGTACTGAAGACTAATTTGGAGAAATGTCAAAAAATACATGAAGAAACTGTACTGTAAAGATGACGTAGTAGATTAATGTTAGGTCTACCTTGATATATGTTCCCAAATATAATTTTTTATCTTGAACAATTGAAAAATAGGCAGGTAGAAACGCACAAACAATTTCTTGCATAATGTTGCATTTACAGTAATAAATCTCATGGGTATACACACACCCATATGGAGGCAGAACACTTCTGCTGCCAGTGAGGTTGGCTGGTTCCTGCTGCTACTGTTCTGATGGACTCTTGAAATATCACTCTGCGGCTTGATGAATCGTAATTTGTTTGGCCCTGGGGTGAGTGTTCAGCCTGACGTGTTTGTGTAGTTAAAAATGCCTCAGCTGTGCTAGAAGAGGCCGCATATCTAATGTGATTGAGTTTGACACTCTCCTCGCTTTCCTTTCTCTCTGCCTCTTCCATATGCAAAATCCTATCATCTGTCTCTTTTTAAATTCATACGTTTAAACAGTTGCAAACATTACCAACATTAGACAGTAACCAAGCAATATTTCTTGCTATTTTAAATTATTTTTCATTTACTTAACGTATTCGTTATTTACATATACAGCCACAGAAAAAAATCTGCAAAAAGAGTTTGCACTTTGTACCTTGAGTAAAAGTCAAACAATAACGTGCACTAATTGTTAAATGTACTGTGTACTTTATAAATTATTTTAGCAAGAAAATTAGTTCAGTCTGCTTGTGTCTAAACATGTTGCGTCATTTAAAAATAATTTATTACTTTTCTTTATCTTTATAATGTTGGTTTAAATGAGGTTATTTCCAAGTTCATCTTCTTTTTACGTAACCCAGCACGTAATATGTTTAGTTTCATACAAGGTGCAGATAAACATATGGCTGTTGATATTGTTGCCTAATGCTCAATTGCAGTGAATTCTTTAAGCTAAAAATCTGAACCATTCGGCAAATGGGTATAAGTGCTGTGTGCTATATTTGGAATCAGATGAACAGGATTGTGGTTGGAGTAATGTGCTATCTAAAACCACGGTTTGGCTGTTGCTGTTCATGGCGGGCCAAATCAGGTCAATTTTTTCATTCTTTTTTCATTAAATGCCCTGGCCTCAAAGTAACTCCAGGTTTAATCCATTCCCATTTACCCACTGTGAGGGTTTAGTGTGCTCACGGAGTAATATGAGCAAACGTTGTCCCTTTAAGGGCATTATGGGAAATGGACGATTTGTGTTCCCCTCCTGCTCCGTATAGATTAGCATATATATCTCCCCTAATGCTCACACATACATGTATGTATAACATACGGTGCATAATACATAAAAAAAAAAATATTTTGTTCCAACAGAGATTTTTTTTGCATTTGTTTTGTTTATGGCCAAAATTATATGTTTCCTTCAGGATCTTCACCGGGGATTTTTCCCCTTATCACTTTTGGCAGTATCTGATTGGTTGTCCCACTTGAGATGATCTATTACTTCCTCATTCTCCCCAATCACTTGAAATCTCCAACACCCACCGAGCATCATGCCCCAACATCAAATGCTCCTCCAGTCCCCAAACGCTTAAAAAGATCAGACCTTCAGACTGCCATTCATTCCCAAAAGCATCTGCACGGACGTGTGCTTTTAACCTGCGCCAAACCTTTCCATCCTCGCTGACCCCAATCTAACCGCTTCTCGATTTGTGCTTAAATGCAATGAGCCGATTCAAGTGATTTTAAGAGTTGGATCAGAGACGTACAGCTGTCACCCTTCCTCAACCTAATTCCACCTCTCTGTTCTCATTCCTAGATGGATGGGTGTGGTTTGCGTACAGGTGGACTGAGTAAGTGGCTTCTATGTGGCTGGATAGGAATTTTAAGTCTTTATAAGAGATTAAAAATGGGGTTTTATTTGCTACATGTCTGTCTAAACACAGCACTTACACTAAAAGCACCGGAAGAGACTAATCCAATTTTGATGGACCATTTGTCCTCAAAGGATGAGGATGAGATGCTCCTCAACATTCTTTGGGACTTTCATTCCTTTATTTCACAATGCCTCTTCTTTTTAGATTCTCATTAGTCTACTGTATATCGGAATTATATTGATAAAATGGAGACTTTTGGTTTTAGATATCAAAAATGTTCCTGATCAATAAAAATATAACATTTATTTCTCTTTATACTTTTACTGTATATGACAAACTGGGTTTTTGATAGACAGAATTAAAATCATTAATGATAAAAGTTTTTTGAGCTATGAAGGAGCAACATTTTATTCTGGCCTAACATAAACACTTGAATATTAAACCCAGCACTGTCCAAACACACTGACTCTCAAGTATGTGAAGTGTCTGCTTTGGCAGGTGTGTGTGCGGTGGGTACAGAGCGGTTAGAATTTCTGTGTGTGATGGAGCAGGACAGGGAAGAGATGGTCAGTCATTAGGGGGTTGACTGTGTGTATCCGGCAGGCTGGGTGTGTTTGTAGTCCAGTGACAGGCGACCAGATACCTGGCCTAATTCAGTCACTTTGATAGGAGCACTTGCATGCATTACTCCCTAAATATCCAGCCTGATTTTTCCAGAGCATCATCCTTACTGACCCCCGGCCCCCTGCAGCCTCTCTCACACAACCTCCCTGCCTATTTTCCGACCCTTCCTGGGTGTCTGCTGGTATGATCAAACGTCTGATTCCATGGGCCCATAGGGACTTGAGTTATCAGACATGATGTTTAAAAATAACCAGTCTTATTAACCAACATTGTCTTGGATAGAGTGTGCATCATTAGCTCTGTAATTAAATCAAGTTTGTTGACTTGCCTTCAGAAGCAGCATCTGAACAAACTAGTGACTTATTTGGTACACAACATTTCAGCGCACAAACACAAATAGCACAGCTCACGTGACACACGATCGATTTGAGATTTTCACGTTAGAATCTTAATAAGATAATGATGTGATGCTCCAATAAACATAAGAATGCATACAGCATGAAGATTGGGTAAAATATTTCATTTTAATAACATTGATTCTTATAATCAATAGTTTCTGGATTAAATGAAATATATACAATATAAAACAATTTATGAATGTGATAGTGTCTGAGAATTTGCCCAAAATAAATTTACAAATAAATGTTAAATTATTAATACCCATGTAAAGGATTTAAAATAAAAAAGTATACAAATATATGAGATTCAGTCAACATAATAGACAGCCAATGTATTTTTAAAGAATTATTTATTTTCTTCTCTTAAAGGGATTTAATGATGACAAAAAAATTTGTCATCATTTATTCCCCTCATGTCATTTAAAAACTCTTTATGACTCTTTCTATAGTTAAACACAAAATAAGTAATTAAGAGAAATGTCTTTTATGTTCATACAAATGAAGATAATGATGACAAGTGTTGTACGGTTACCAACATTCATCAAAATATCTTCTTTTGTGTTCTGCAGATTAAAGATTATACAGGTTTGGAATGACATAACAGTTAGAAATATCCGTTTTTTTACCATCCACACAGAGAAAAGCAGATTGAAGTCCATGTTCTTCTGGAAGGTCCAAATCAGGTTTGGATTGGCTTTCTGTCTCAAATAGCAACGCATGACATCCTTTCTGACACAAGCCTCCAACATCTGAACGAAGAGGAGAGATAATCATATATATGCTTTATGAATCACAGAACTCAGAATATTCAAACAGAATCAGAACCTTGTATTTATGGAACAAATAATATTCCTCAAAGAAAAATATTTGTTGGATTGTCTTTGATCTTTTATTTTGTGTCTGTATGTAATAAAGCTGTATGTGCCTGTGTGATTTAAGTTTGTGTGTGTGCAAATTGAAATGCCATTTAATTAATTTTGTGAGTTTGATTTTTGTTTCAGAATAGATAACGAATTTTCATTAAGTCTCAGTTTTATATGTACTGTAGTATTTCTATCACACAAGAAAATGCTGTAAAAGTCCCTAGATTCAATTTTGTCCCAGTCATCAGTTATTAGGATTGCCGAACTAATAAGGACGATAAATCATTTCTTTGTATTGATTTAGTCCTTCTAAACTCTACGTGTTAGCATCATGATCAATTCACAGAAGGAATTTCTGAAAGTAAAACTAAATGAAGGATAAAGCAAAGGCTCCCTGATGTACAAGTTCACCTTGTACTGTGAGCCATTCTTCTGTAACCGCTCTCATAAACTATGTGAGGGGGGGGCTATAGCTCCACCTCCCCAAAAAATCAATATATTATTATAAAAAAAAATATAGAAAGAGGGTGAGAGAGCGTGTTGGGCCAAAGATGTATTTTCTGGTGTTCTGTTAAAGTAAAAGCTGCAGGGGTGTGGAGAGTGTTGCAGATTGGACAGTACATTCACACAGGAGATAAGTTTGCCGTCCCTCTTTTATAGTCTGCCTTCACAAGTCACAGCTTGACTCCATCTTGTGCCAAAAAGGCATTTTCCTTTTTCATGAAAGCCTATTACTCTTTCTTTCAGCAGAAATGTGGATTCAGGGTTCGCAGGGGACGTCTACTTCAATATCACACTTACAACCCATTACCTGGTCAATTGCAGTTCAATTGACCAATTGTGTATTTACTTAAAGGTCCAGTTGAACGTGCAGTTTATCTTAAATTATCTCATATTGATCTTGAGTAAACTATAAAGTAGTATTGCATACTAAGTATCTTTGAAGAGAATTTAGTTTGATCACATTTATAAAAGATAGATACAGCTGTAGGATTATTTCTGAGATCAGACGACCTGCTGGGGGTGTGCGGGGCGAGAAACTAAATCACGAGCACACAATACATCATCGCATTATCCCTGCATAACTGTTGATTCACTATGGGGCGGTTTCCCTCACAGGGCTTAAAGGCTAGTCCCAAACTAACTTAAATGTAAGAGGTTTCTTGATCGAAAACATTTGTACTTGAATATCTTAAAATATATCAGTTAGATTGTTTTGTCTCAAGATGCACACGAGTAATGTTTTTTTAAAAATATATTTTTTAAAAGACTTAAATATTCGAATTTATTTTAGGCCAAATCCTGTTTTAAAATAATCCCTGTCTGGGAAACCACCCCTATAATTTGTGTTGTTTACGTATGATCCGGTTGTCAAAAAAACACAGACATACTGAGTTTCACTTACCGCTGGCGAAGTGAAAACAGCGTTAAAGCACCCCTTAAACCCCTTAAACCCCTTAAAAGTGGAGATGATAAATATGGCTAAATCTAAAATTCTATAACAAGACATATATATGTGACTTTTTAGCAATACTAATAATTTCTTTGAGCGTGTAATATTTGATGTGTTTGGTAGTAATATTCAGTTTTGTCTGGCATTTAATGTGTTTAATAAAGGAGTGTAGGTGGTTGAAGAATACCTGAGAAACAATAAAAATTCCTCATACTAATATTGTTTGAAGATGTGTGGGCACTAATATTTTGTATTGGCAAAAAATTTAGCTACAGTAAGTATATGCAAATTAAGTTATGCAAAACAACATAATTAGTTAAAGAAATTCTCATGTCAGAAGATAAATGCCGTCATGACAGAATAACAAAAAGGAAAAAGGAAAATGTAAGCGAATAATGATGAGAAATAGCAGAACTGTGCAAAATTACATGTATTGTGCTGCTGGTAAGATAAGGAGTCTCTCTCTCTCTCTCTCTCTTTCTCTTTCTCTCTCTCTTTCTCTCTCTCACTTTTGTTCTCATTCTCTGTTTATCACCTTTTTAGAGTTGCACATGTGAGGCAAACTTGTCCTAAATGTCACATCGGCTATCTACTTGTGTGTCTAGGTTAGTGTTTGTGTGTTTGAAAATCACCTGTGCCTCTTGTACAGCTACTTTGCCATTAACTTTGACTCAGGCACTGCTCAGGACAGTCCCACTGAGGCCTCATCTTTGACATTGTGGGTCATTTCAGAGTGTGAAAGTTTGAGATGTGTGTATGCTTGTTTTTCTGCTGTTTGTAAGGCCACATGGAAGATTAAAGACAGTACCACAGGAAGTGTCATTGTCACAGAAACTCACAGTCTGTTAGAGTTGTAGTTGTTGTTTTGAAGGTTTAAAGGAACATACAAAGCAACTCCTCTGCCATTCTAATTAACCCTGTTAGTCCTAAACAAATTACATCCTTCCAGTTCAACATCTTGTACTCTCACATTATCAAGCCAAGTTGTTAAACTTAATTGAGTACTCCTTAATTTGTATGAAATGTTTATATAGACTTCTACTATTTGAATGCAATACTGATAATGCCCCATCCATTTCAACATTTAAATGTTTCTACAGTATAATACTCACAGCAATTATTATTTACAATGTTGAAAAAGTGGTTTTCCGGGTCAATTTCGTATTCGATCTCACACTTTTTATTGTCTGTGTGATTGAAGGATTTAAAATGTAAATGATTGTACATACAGTGACTTTGAGAAGTCATCAGAATCACTAAATGGGAACAAAAATTCCACATCAATATCCGCCATTCATATTATTGAAAAAATCCATGTCCATTTAGCATCCTTCACACAATCTTCATTCGTCCTGTACTGTGTCGTTCCATTAGCCTTAGCACAATCATCACCTTGCATCTGAGGCTATTCTTTAAGTTCTCTTATTATATGTACCTTAGCTTCCTCAGGTGTTCCGTTTAGCCGTATCATTACATTGCAATTTCTAGTCCATGCGGCTTGTATCTTGTTCCATTTCCTCAGAATAAGTGCACGTCTTGCAATATCAGTGTTCTTTTTTGTAAGATGTTCATTCAGGTACACCCCCATACCCTTCAACTGCTTAGCCTGCCTCAGTTGCTCGGCTTCATGCAAATCTCTACTTTGTGGCCAGTTGGTTTGAAGAAACTACTAAAACAGCTTTGGATTATAAGGTTTGTTCTAAGAAAGGGACTTGTCTCATTTGGTTTGATATTTTATCATATGATGTTTAATTTTATTAATTATTAATGTGACTGAAGTGTCAAAATTCTCTTTGGGGCCGCTGTATCTTAAACTTATTTATTTTGACTGCCCTGGTGTCAAAAACAGTTCATGCTTATAATTGCTTATGTAAGAGATGCTTTCGTAACTAAAAAGCAACCACCAAAACACGGTCATTTGTAGTGTAAAAGGTCATCTGGAAATCTCTCGGATTGGACGCGGTATCCCGCAGTGTAGAACTGGACAGCACGGAGCTGTTGATAAGATAGTCACACTTGCTTATTAGAGATTACGCTGGCTACCTCGTTTCCATGGTGATGACTGACAGGTCACATCGAAGGCAAGCAGGAAAGTATTGGAGGGAGGAGGTACATCATGGGAAGTTTAGCTGACAAGGCAGGTCAACATGACAGTGTGTGTGTTTGGAAAAGAGAAGATGAAAGTGAATGTGTGACAGGACCGTTCCCTCCTTCATGCTCGACTGCCTGTGATCCGGTCCGGCCTGTCGCACCACGCCACTGATTGTTTGATGGCTGCCGAACGCTTTACCCACCTGAGTGTGTGCATATCTGAAATCTGTTTTCACCTCGTACAGAGAGAGAGAGAGAGAGAGAGAGAGAGAGTAGTATTGTGTACTAGTGGGGGTCACTTGTTCTAAATTTTTTAATAATTTAAACTGAATATTGCTGAATATTAGAGGATAGACTTGCAACTTATGTGCTGCTTATACAGCTCCCTCAACAGGCATTAGATCTCACCTGCAACATGTCATGTGTCCGTGCGTTCATTTGTGCCGCCGGCATCCTCCGTTGTCTGTATATGTGGACCTGAACGTTTGTGTGTGCTATAAAATGATAGATCCAGACCAAACCTTGGCTAAGTTTCAGAGCCATTAGCAGCAAGTGGGCGTCACAGATAGAGGAAGAGAGCTTTTGATTTAAAGCTATTCAAGCTCTCGCAGACACTCTTACAGTAGACCTTTCAGTTCTGAAGAGATTTCGACGCTGACTTACTGGCCTTGGTGAGTTTCCAAAGCCTCAGGCAATTTCGGCGTAATAAACTTCTGCAGCCATGCATGCTGGACACCAGCACACCACTTAAACACTTTGTCAGACAAAGTGGTACTTCTTTTTGAATGGCTGTAAGTCACTGAATCGCTAACATCGTTCACAGTTTCAAAGCTCTTTATGTATGTCTAAGGTGTGTTGTAGCGGTTAGCGCAGGTGCTTTTGATGTGGTTAACCTCTGTAAATCAATATCTTTTGCCGTTGCTGGAAGAAAACAGCTGTCAAGCGTAGTCCTTAGAGGGCAATTAAATTAAAGTTTTTTGTTGTAAGTTAAAACAGAGTTAAGTGTTTAAGCTGTTTAGTTACATGACAGCTGTATTTTGAGGACCTGAAAACACAAAAGAGGTTTCAAAATTCAAAATGTTTTTCCCCATGTAAAGCACAAATTTGTGTTTCCAGTTGTGCACATATAATTTGAGACCGAAGTGAACCGAAAAACCCAAATGAACAAATATTTAAATATAGTTTCCATTTTCCCTTGAAGTGATAGTAATTGTTTCCTCAATTCCAAAAGACAGTGAGACGCACAACATCGCATCTTATATATTGCATGGCACTATTGGGTTTGTATTATTATTAAAAAAGGTTTCAGATTTTCACTTAGAACAATATTTCATTATTGTCAATATTACATGGAAAAATGTCTATATGTTATTTTAAAGGAGATAATAGCAGAAACGCCTAAAATATAGAATGTACAGTTATTCTAAATTCATTTTTAATATTTATTGAGTACTGGTGCAACAGATCACAAATCATATTACGGATTTTGGTTCACAGATTGGACCATTTTTTTTAGATCAGCTACAAAGTATATCGAGGTTTTATTATTATTGTATAGTATGAGCAGTTATACCCTGAAGATATCAACAGATTAATTTAACGGAGAAGCTTGTTTCTAAACAGTTGTTATGTGTCTTATAGGCTGTGATACAGTATGCAGGCATTATTAAAAAAAATGCCAATATTTATAACAAATAAATATGATATACGTGCAGTCAGAGTAAATGACAGGTGTTATGAGATGGCGATCTTGGAGTAAGAATCTCAACTGACTTTCTCTCATCTTCTCAAATGTGTTTTACTGAATTATGAGTGAGCAGTGCATCAAAATTGCTGAAGTGGTGCGCGTTTCAGTTGTTTTTGTGATTGCGTATTCCGCATTGGATCGCGTCATTTGCTCTTTGACTCAACACAACATTCCTTTAAAGGGATACTTCACCCAAAAATGAAAATTCTGTCATCATTTACTCACCTTCGAGTTGTTCCAAATCTGTATACATTTCTTTGTTTTATAATGTCTTATAATGCCAGTCTGCGATTGGTGGAGCTGTCCAGTGCTGAAACACAGAGCGCCCCAGCCAACAAACACCCATTTCCTGTTAAAATACATTTCCGTTGTCGTCACACCAGTCCACATTTGCTTAGACAGTTGGTGGTTGAGTTTAATTTAATGACACTTCTGCTGTTTTTCACCAGACCTGCATATGAACCCTTGTGCGCAGTGGGGTTATTGAGTGAATATGCTTTATGAGGCTGCATTCAAATTCACTATGACCTAAATACCGCAGAGAGTCTCAGCGGGGAAATGACAGTGTGAAAAGAGGCATTGTGTTCTAGACCGGGCAGAAAAAGATAGAATGAGAGTGGAAGGTGAGGCATGGGAAAAGAAAGAAAGGTAGCATGACATTTCTGTCTCTTTTAGGCTATCTCGACCAAACACACTAACACACACATGCATACACACACTTGCATGCTATTGTGTGCTGGGTATGATAACAGAGTGTAGCCGACTGGACTTGTGTGCGGTTTACCATCAAGCTGCTGTGCTCCACCCATCTGTCACCGCGGTTACCGTCTGCTACCTAGTGGAACACTGCGGCCACCGTGAATTTCCTGACACACTTCCTCTCTCTTTTTTTCTCTGTTTTTCCCTATTTTTTTGTCTCATGACATCTTTAGACATGGCTTGGAGCCAGCGGTCAGTAATGAGGATATGACATTGTTCTCTTTCTCTAGCTCTAGCTCTCTCTTTCTTTTTCTCTTTCTCTCTCTCTCTCGGTCACATGCACATTTTGAATGCTGACTCTCTAACCTGCCTTGCTTGCGCATGGTAAAATAGCATTTAGGTCAATGTCTGGCACTATATTTAGTTCACCAAACTTCTATAAAGTGATTGTTTCTCAGCACTAGGTTGAACTTGAGCCTCAGCCAAGACAAAGACATTTTTACCTCATTGTCTCTTGGGAAGAAGACCACATATGCAAACATTTATATTACTCAGTCACGATTCTCTGCTAATTCAACTACTAATCAACTATCTAACTAATTGATTTGATTATAGTCACCACTCACATTTCAAGTTTTCAAATCTAGTTAACATTGTTGTTAAATATATTGACTTATCAATGGTGACATTTTATCAGTTCAATCATTTACAGCAGTGTGTCATGATTGTGGAGTGAAGTGTCAATGGACGTGTTACATTTGCATCATGAGTTCCGTAAATACTCCAGAAGATCCAGTGACAAAGAAATTACGACGTGGGTGACAACCGTGCGCTCTTGGCTCGCATCTTTATGCGGACACCTGCAGAGGAGCTATCTCTCTCTTGGGCGATGTCCTGAAATACATGTTTACATGAGTGAACCCATCACGGGTGACAAACGCTTCTTTAATCTGGCTGACTGAACTTCTCTTTTCCTATCCTTCTTATCTGAAGTGTCTCTTCAGCACTCTGAAACAGGACTTTCTCAACAGAGGTTAAACAGCAGGCGAGTGATGTATAGTGGCGTCTCTTCCTCTTAGCTGCTGCTGGGTTTTAACTCCTGCCTCCTTTGTGACTGTGGCGGCCACAAACTCTGAACCAGTCAATGATGGCTAATTAATACAGCAGAGGACAATGAGACTGTCCATTCTTCTCCTTTCTCATTCACTTCAATTTATTACATCTGAGAGAGAGAGAGAGCGAGAGAGAGGAGAGAGAAGAGAGAGAGAGAGCGAGAGAGAGCGAGAGAGAGAGAGAGAGAGAGAGAGAGAGACTAAAGCATGTGAATTTGTGGTTTGACTCAAAGGGCCATGATTCTTGTGCATTCTCCCTCTTAGATAGAAGTTTTATTAAATAAAAAAAGATATTTGAAGAGTTAATTTGCAAAAATAATAATAGTAATATCAATCAAACTGCAGTTGCGTTGTTTTGATCAAGTTATGATATCTAAGTAGGCTAACTAACATAATAAAACACAATAAAAGCTTGATAAAACAATAGAAAAACATGATATATCCAAATACGGAAGCAGAGAAGGTTTGAGAGCGATTTTTTTTTTTCTTTTTTGTGATGGCACCACAAGACGTCGTTCGTTTGCAGAGCGTAAGGTGCCAAACCAGTGGTGGTCTTGTAGGCAAGGAGCAGAGTCTTGAATTTGATGCGAGCGCCTATAGGGAGCCAATGTAACTTAATGAAGAGAGGAGTGCCGTGTGCTCCTCCATTTAAATAATATTCTTAAAAAAATAAGACAAACGTTAGATATTTTTATTAGAAAACAAGATAGACATATTAGAAAATGCTCTTTTTGCAACCTTACTGGTCTGGTACGGCTCAAGGTATAAATAAACTGTAGCTTATTCCTTTAAAAAGAAAAAGAAAATTTGTTATTAATGCACCTCTCCTTCACTACACACTTTCCTGCTCTTAATTATCCATCTGTTTTGAATGCTTAACAACTTTCCTCGAATACAAAATAACTTTCCTGTCTTCCCCACTACTCATCGGCTTCTACATAACTAATCCTCTTAACGCCTCTGAACGTCCTCTTCAGCGGGTTTGTGTATGATTGTACATGCCTAAGTGCATGTGCGGTTTGTGTGTCTGAGGCTCATTGTTCGGTGTAAGCGAGTGTTTGGGCAAGATCGCTGTCTGACTGGAAGCCTGAGTGAATAATGATAAACGCTGGTGCTATTCAGAGAAATGACATTGCGCTTCCAGGGGAGACAAAGAGAGGCTGTGACTGATTCTTTTTTCCGTGCTCTCGTTCTCCATAACATTATTTATTTCTCATTCTCTGACTGACCACTCCCTGCAGACATATGCCATCTTGGCAGTAAAGTATTGTCTGTTTCTTTATTGATTCATTTACTGCTTCCAGAAGAGTCCTTTTGAAGGAGGAAGGGTCAGACAGCGTAACATCCATCAAGCGGCAGATTGGGCAATGTAATTGTACCCGTTTGGGTGGGTGTCATATTGAGAATGGAGAAGGGGGAGTCTGTTATTTGGCCCCTGTTTGTGTGAGGTCAGAGGTCGAGACAGAGCATTCAAAGCGGCAGTGATCTAACCGGGTGTGCTCATTGGAGAGAAAAAGAGGAGGAAGGAGTCAGGAAGGATTTCCTGTCATTCGGTTAAATGGTGTTGCGGTTCCGCTATGGTCTTGTAGCTTTGTGTGTGTACGTCTCCTATTTTAACAGGAAGAAAACGCACAATGTCATGTTAATTAACCATTCACTGCATGATTGTTTTTTCATGCCATTTGGGTAGTTTTAAACTCAAATTAACGATAATAATAAATTGTAAGAGCCAATTCAAAGGGTGTCAATCTGAACAGCTGAACAGAAAAAAATGTGTGACGACAGTTTCATTCTTTTAGATTCTAAGCAATGAAAGTGATTTTTAATTTAAATAGATTTGTATTGACACTGCTTATACTGTATGTCAAAGAACAAAATTTATGTTTGATATGCATTCTGTTTTCATGTCCAATGTTCGATTTGTTCTCTTTTTTTAGGTCTATAATTGAGTGACACTCATGGAAACTCTGAAGCGGTTATATTCTGTCAAAAAAAAATGTATTATGCCATGATTTTCATAGCGAATAATGGCCAGATGTTGTTGCACATTGTATCTATGTATCAATAAGATTTATAATAATTTATAAAGTCAAGTTGTAAATCCACTTAATATACAGTTTGTCTTTTGCTGCCAATGAAATCCCAGAATTCTGAACATACAGTTCTGCGTTTGGTAAAAAAAGTTATTAAAAATTCCACATGTGGTTGAATTAAATCTTTATATTGTAATATTTTTCTTTCTGTTTACAATGTACGACTATTTTAACTGAGAAATAAGTATTTTAGTACATAAATATATTGTTGTTTTTTCTTCTAAAATTCACTTGAATTTGTTTTAAGATCAGTAGAGGTGATTTGTGCCTTTACACCCTGTCTGAAAAACCGGTTTCCTTCATACATAAACCAGTGCCTGGAGGATATGAGACTCATACACATCAATGCATTTCATACATTTCTCACTCTTCCCCGCTCTGATCTTAATGTCGTCTTTCGCCATTCTTCCACAGATCTGATGGTTCCTTCTATGAGATCATGTGGGTGGACTTCGAGATTGACAATTTCATCAACCTGCAGTCATCTCAGTCCGTCCGCTGGCAGATCGAGTATCCCTTCACTGGAGCGTCTGCAGAAGTGATCACCACCGTCTATATCAGTCAGAGAGACATACAGGGGATCGTACCCCTCGCTGAGGTGAGGATGCAACACCTGCCTCACTGTTTACACTTGCTGGCTTTGTGTTTGTTATGTGGAGATTGTGTCACGTTGCCTTTGCAATTTTATTCATAGCATTGATTTTCAACATTGTGGAAGAAAGAAAATTCAGGACTCAGATTTAACACTTACTAAACTCCAAATGCTCTTCTCCTTCTCCTTCTCTTCTCTTCTCTTCTCTTCTCTTCTCTTCTCTTCTCTTCTCTTCTCTTCTCTTCTCTTCTCTTCTCTTCTCTTCTCCTCTCCTCTCCTCTCCTCTCCTCTCCTCTCCTCTCCTCTCCTCTCCTCTCCTCTCCTCTCCTCTCCTCTCCTCTCCTCTCCTCTCCTCTCCTCTCCTCTCCTCTCCTCTCCTCTCCTCTCCTCTCCTCTCCTCTCCTCTCTTCTCTTCTCCTCTCCTTCTCTTCTCTTCTCTTCTCTTCTCTTCTCCTTCTCTTCTCTTCTCTTCTCTCCTCTCCTCTTCCTCTTCTCTTTTCTTCCTCTTCTCTTCTCTTCTCCTCTTCTCCTTCTCTTCTCTTCTCTTCTCTTATCCTTCTCTTTTCTCAATATTCTTCTTCTCCTTTCCTTTCTTTTCTCACCCTTTTTCTTATCAGCCTCTCTTTTCACTGTCTTTTTCTATTTTCCCTTTTCCCCTCCCCTTGTCTTTTATTCTGTCTTTTTCTCCTCTGTTTGCTCTACTTCTTGTCGTTTTCTTTCCTCTCTTCTCCTGTCCTCTTTTTTTGTTCTATTATTCTTGTCTCCTCTCCTCTCACCTCTATTCTTTTCATTTTATTCTCTTTCTTTTTGCTTCTTACCTTCTCTTTTCTTTCTTTCTTCTCTCTTTTTCTTTTTTTTCTTCTCTTCTTCCTTCTTCTCTCCTTTTTTCTTCTATTCTTCTCTTTTTTTTAAGTACTTCTTGTCTTTTCGTCCCTCTCTCCCTCCCTTATTTTGTTTTATTCTCCACTATTCTGTTTTCTCCTGTCCATCTTTTCTTCTATTCTGTTCTTCATTCATCTTTTTTTTTCCCTCCTCTACTTTTCTGTGCTCTTCTATTCTGTCCTGTTCTTCCCTCTTTTATTCTCGCTTATGTTCTTGTCACTTGTCACACAGGATCGGTGTCATACTAGCACAGTTTTGCCTCAATTCCTGCTTTAATCAAAGGCAAGCACGAACGAGTGAAATATACTTCATGCAAATACAGTGTGTTATCGGGTGTATGCTGTGTACAACTGTTTAATGCGGACAGGGACTCAGACAAAGGAGTTCTTTAGACAAGTAGTTTCTTTGGTTATATGTGATATAACATCAGTAGTTTGTCACATCATATCAGAAAAACCCAGAGCGCTCTTTTAGCAAATAGACAGTAGCAGTCTGCACTCTCTGAAACACAGCATGAGCAGAGATAATAGAGAAAGCGAGATTGTGTTTGTGTGCATTATTTGGCCTGAAGTTTAAACTGCTGTGCGGATTTGTGTCGCACAAACTTGAGTTGAAATAATGGCTAATTCATTGTGTGTTAGCTTCGTGTCTGTGTGAATTCCTATGTTATTTCTTTAATTGTTTTATTCATATTTTTGAAAATGCTGAGATAGTTTTATTGATAAAACTATATAGAGAGGATAAAAGGTTGAGAAGTAGAGGGAATCTGTGTCTGGGCCATGGCTCTGACACATTTGTATCTTTTTATAACCCTTCTGATAGGTCAGGTCATATGTTCCTGACCTGCTGTTTAGATCTCCATGATACATGTACCTAGAGCACGTGGGAGAGGTGACTCTTATGGCCCCAGACTGGGCTGCCCTGCTGGGGTACATGGCTCCAGCATGCCCCCATCAGCACGCTCCCTACATGGAGCCATGCCTAGTGCTGAATAGCTGTATCCACTGAGGGGGAAAGTCATTGAGATGTAGAGACTGCAGTCAGGTAGATGGGACATCTATTTTCTGAGGAGAGGAATTTATTTTAGCTATCTGACCGTGGGTAAAAGCACTAAATTATAATATAAGGGTTATTATAGATTATTTATTACTACATTGTTCTTTAATTTAGCTTCTTTCTTTCTGTCTGTCTGTCTGTCCTTCTGTCTGTCTGACTTTCTCCAGCTCTCTACATCACTCTTATCCTTCTGTGTATCTTTTTGTCTTTCTTTCTTTAATTCCTTCTTTCTTTCTTTCTTTCTTTTGTTCTGTCTTTCTTTCTGTCTGTCTGTCTGTCTGTTTGTCTGTCTTTCTCCAGCTCTCTACATCACTCTCATCCACAGTGTCATTCAGTCTTCTGTCTATCTTTTTTTCTGTCTGTCCATCTTTCTGTATTTCCTTTTGTTTATCTGTCTTTCTTTCTTTCTGCCTGTCTGTCTATCTGTCTTTCTCCACCTCTCTACTTCACACTCATCCACAGTGACATTCAGGCTTCTGTCTATCTGTTTTTCATTAGTTCTTTCTTTTTGTATTTCTGTCTGTGTGTCTGTCTGTATGTCTGTCTGTCTGTTTGTCTCTCTGTCTCCAGCTTTCTACTTCACACTCATCCACAGTGACATTCAGTCCAAACCTTTAAAAGTTACATCTTGTAAGAGTCCCAAAGTACCTGTCAACCAAGACAGACAGAGACCCGTGACACGTGAGACTTAAAGTCAGAAAAGGTCAGCAGATGAAAGGCAGGTCATGCTTTAGTCTCATCCTGGACTTTCTGTGGAAGTGGCCCAATACTGCTCATTAAAGAAACATCCACTTACTCTAGAAACCGTTACACCATCGATGAAAGATTACAAGTAGAGATAACAAACTAGATATAGTTTGGTGGAAGATTAAGTCTTTATACTTGTTTATACACCATAGGCAATTACTGATATGTCCGAAACTCGCTCTCAAATCCATTCTGTATATATTTGGCACACAAAATAAGAACTTAACGGGATATAGTTGTGCTCAGAGTAGCTTTTAGCACTCGTAAGTTCCGACATAGATATGACCTATTAGCCGTAATTTACCTTGCTGTGTAGACGCTATTTCACCCACAATGAGTGTGTACTACAGAGCCTGTTTCGCTCTCTCATCTCTTTGGTGTTGAAAGCCTGTTATAAATTGGATCATTTTGGCTGTTTCCTTACATCTGCTGTAGTTCTGCTTTGAGCTTGTTAGAGTGTTTCAAGCCCAACACCGTAATACCTCCAGGCCATTTCTTTTGGCATTCCCTCATTCTCTCATACCTTCTGCCTTCATCCTCACCTTTACCTCTACATGTCATTTATTTCCTGTCACAATTTTGACCCCTTTCCTGTTTCCTTCCGTCTCGCTTTCAGAGCCGTTCCCGGCGGAGCGTGGAAGCGCTTGAGTGTCTGAATGGTAATTAATTCTTAATTGGAACACTTGTTTATCTTTGTTGTTTGAAGATTCCAATGAGTTCCTGAAATACCCAGAGGGCCGTGCAGCTGCTGGAGGGGTGGGGCTTTCAGCGACGGTCTGCCTCTGCTTGTTTACATTAGGAGAAGATACTGAAAGCAAGAGACGGGAAAGACGGATGCGTAATAGCTGTCATATTTGAAATTACAGATTTGCGTGCCGATGAGCCATTGCTGTAGAGAGATGCGGGGAAAAAGAGATTTGCTAGCGAATTGCTTGTGCAGTATTGTGCTTTATTTCGATTACTGTTTCGTGTTGTGTGAATGATAAATGGGTACTGCAAAGGAGATGTATGGAACGATATAAAGACAATCACAGCGTTCTGAGTCAGAGAGAGTGAGAGAGAGATGGATGTTTCATGGGGAATTGGGGAAACACTGAAGGGATAGCATTGGTATACAATGGATTTAAAAAAATGAAATGGCAAAGTCTCTTTTCTGGGTTGGATTGTTGTAAATAAGTGTTCCATTTACATTTGATGTTCTAGTTTCTGTGAAAGTTTAAAGGCAAATGAAACACTATTTACATAACAATCAAACAACATGTTTTCATGCTAACACACTAACCTATTTATTACAACAGTTTTCAAGTTTATTTTTGACATTTCGTCTGTATTTCACCGTTTCCTCCCTCATGTCGTACCTCAATTTGAGTATCTTAATGAGAACTTTTAATGCACTCGCAGCCAGGAAATTCAAACATTATCCTGCCTCCAGCATTTCATTTGGGCCATTAACTTCATTTCTCAGCTGAACCTTCATATGACACTTATGTAAGTCACTTTCTTTCTCAGACACACACACAACATCTTTGTGTCTCTCTCTCCCTGTTCTTCTTCCTCATTAGCTCAGTGTGAAAATGTAGAGGAAGGTTGAGAAAAGAAAACGCAAAAAAGAGAAACGGGGGTAGAGAGCAATCTTTTCTATATTTATCACAGGCGATACATGGACCTGCCATGCCCAGTTTTAATAATACAGTATGATGAATGGATGTTTCCCTCAGGTCAAAGAAGTAGTGGAAGAAACAGTGACGTCTTAAAGGAAAGTCTTGAAACGCGAGCGTAAATGGGGATGTTTTGCATTTTTCCAGGAGCGGTTAATAGTCCCACTCTTTGTGTTTTTGAACAAGACAGAGCATTGTATTCTAAGGGCCTGCAAGCCTTTTGGCTCCGGGGACACAAGCCCCTAACAGGCCTAACGTAAAGACAATCGGGCCGCCGAGAGCTTGGATCACTGTTCTATTCATTGTTGCCTTGCCGACTTACATTTATCACACCCACTTTAGGGGCCATTTTACTGTGTAAATAGAATCAACGATGTAAAAACAAAATTAAATCAAGAAGTAAATGCTTTTACTAGTAAAATGTTTTACTAGGAAGATTCTTCAGTGTGTCAAAAATGTTCCAAAGAGAATCTAAGTGGAAGGTGTTTATAGGGAATGCAAACTTGATCGTTTTCAATGTTTTTTTTGAAGGGTTACAGGTCTGAGGGTTTCAGGTTCAAGTCTGATGTGTCATTTCCAAGTCTCATTCATCTTTCTTTACTATTGAATCTTCTTAATTGTCTTCCCCAATTGAGGGACAAAAAGAAAAATGAAGAAAGAAAAATAGTGACATCAAAATCAAAGTCAAAGTTAGCATTATTGTCAATTCTGCCACATTTACAGTACATACATATAGAGGCTTGAAATTGCGTTACTCTCAGACCCATGGTGCATATATAAAAACACTACACAGAATACTTTTTTTTTTTAATTTGGGTTGTCAAACAATTAGTCGTGAATAATCGCATCCAGAATAAAAGTTTCTTAACGTAAAATATTATTATTATTTTATTTCAAGGTGCCTCACTAGACACTCAAGGACACCGTATAATAAAACCATTAATACAACATATAATCTAACCGACATAAATCAAAGTAATCATAATCAAGCATACAAAAGTAAACATTCAAATAAATGAAACAAAAAATTATCATTAACACCATGAATAACCCTCAACAAGTGATAGAATCATCAAAAAGCCTGCCTAAATAGTTAAGTTTTAAGACGAGATCTAAAAGTGGAAAGATTTTCACTTTCCCGAATGTCTTGGGGTAACGAGTTCCAAAGGTGTGGAGCGGCATAACCAAAGGATCTGGACCCAAAACACATTGTGCGAACTTGAAGAGGAACAAGAGTATGTGCAGTAGATTATATATACATGTTGGTGTACTTTGCATATTTATTTTGTATTTATGAACACATACGCATAAGTGCATACATTTTATAATATACACTCACCTAAAGGATTATTAGGAACACCATACTAATACTGTGTTTGACCCCCTTTCGCCTTCAGAACTGCCTTAATTCTACGTGGCATTGATTCAACAAGGTGCTGAAAGCTTTCTTTAGAAATGTTGGCCCATATTGATAGGATAGCATCTTGCAGTTGATGGAGATTTGCGGGATGCACAAAGCTCCCGTTCCACTACATCCCAAAGATGCTCTATTGGGTTGAGATCTGGTGACTGTGGGGGCCTTTTTAGTACAGTGAACTCATTGTCATGTTCAAGAAACCAATTCGAAATGATTCGAGCTTTGTGACATGTTGCATTATCCTGCTGGAAGTAGCCATCAGAGGATGGGTACATGGTGGTCATAAAGGGATGGACATGGTCAGAAATCAATGCTCAGGTAGGCCGTGGCATTTAAACGATGCCCAATTGGGACGAAGGGTCCTAAAGTGTGCCAAGAAAACATCCCCCACACCATTACACCACCACCATAATTACATAAATGAGAAATTGAACAGGTGTTCCTAATAATCATTTAGTTAAGTGTACATTGATATAGAATTTCAATTATTGGTAAATATAAATAAATTAAGGATGCACCGATGTATAGGCCGCCGATATTTTGCACATTTTACTGTTTCATTTGAGAGAAGCTGCTGTCAAACTTTGTGGCAAGCCGTCAAAATTAAAGTATGTCATCAAAATAAAAGTCCAGTTAACTACATGACAAAACTGCTACTAAAGATTTTCAAAACTAGTAATTAAATGTAAGAAGACTTAAAAAAGCAAAAGACAAAACACATAAGATGTAATTAAACACAGAATCCAGAAAAATAAAAATGGAAATTTTCTATTTTAAGTCAAATTTGAGTTAATGTTTTTAATGAAAGAAAAATTGGATAACAAAAATCACCTTTGAAGATTGTCATGTTGTCTTATTGTATTTTTATCTTAACTTACATTTAGGCACAGTTACATTTGTGCCTCTCTTAAAATGTTAAATAGATCCAATTCATGTTCAGTAAAATGAATAGAATGCAGAAAAACTAGATGAAATTGTGTAGTACTGTATGCAATTGTCCAATATCGGTATCGGATTTGGCCGATAGTTGTTTGTTAAAATCTGTATCGGCCCAAAAAATCATATCGGTACATTCCTCAAATAAATAAATTTAAATATTTCCTAAATATATACAAGTACATATATTTTTTCGTGTTTATAAATACAAAATTTATATGCACAGTACACAGAAACACAGTGGGTACGGAAAGTATTCTGACCCCCTTTAATTTTTCTCTCTTTGTTATATTGTAGCCATTTGCTTTACATTAAGTTCATTAATTTACAGGCAGCACCGCATATTGACAGAAAAACACAGAATTGTTGACATTTTTGCAGATTTAATAAAAAAGAAAAACTGAAATATCACATGTTCCTAAGTATTCATACCCTTTGCTCAGCATTTAGTAGAAGCACCCTTTTGATTTAATACAGCCATGAGTCTTTTTGGGAAAGATGCAACAAGTTTTTCACACCTGGATTTGGGGATTTTCTGTCAGGTTGGATGGTAAACCTTGGTGGACAAACATTTTTAGGTCTCTCCAGAGATGCTCAATTGGGTTTAAGTCAGGGCTCTGGCTGGGCCATTCAAGAACAGTCACAGAGTTGTTGTGAAGCCACTCCTTCGTTATTTTAGCAGTGTGCTTAGGGTAATTGTCTTGTTGGAAGGTAAACCTTTGGCCCAGTCTGAGGTCCTGAGCACTCTGGAGAAGGTTTTCGTCCAGCATATCCCTGTACTTGGCCGCATTCATCTTTCCCTCGATTGCAACCAGTCTTCCTGTCCCTGCAGCTGAAAAACACCCCCACAGCATGATGCTGACACCACCATGCTTCACTGTTGGGACTGTATTGGACAGGTGATGAGCAGTGCCTGGTTTTCTCCACACATACCTCATCAGACCAGAGAATCTTATTTGTGACCATCTTGGAGTCCTTCAGGTGTTTTTTAGCAAACTCTATGCAGGATTTCATGTGTCTTGCACTGAGGAGAGGCTTCCGTCGGGCCACTCTGCCATAAAGCCCCGACTGGTGAAGGGCTGCAGTGATGGTTGACTTTCTACAAGTTTCTCCCATCTCCCGAATGCATCTCTGGAGCTCAGCCACAGTGATCTTTGGGTTCTTCTTTACCTCTCTCACCAAGGCTCTTCTCTACCGATAGCTCAGTTTGGCCGGACGGCCAGCTCTTGGAAGGGTTCTGGTCATCCCAAACGTCTGGAACTAACAATTTTGTTACTGCTGTTTCCAGAAACAGTAGTAACTCGTCGGAGATCAATTGTTTGAACCAAGTTGGTTCAGAAATCTAGTTGATGACGCCACACAGCTGGTGGAGTAATGACGTCTTCTAATAAATACATTCAGATTGAATTAATGTCAGATTCTTGCTGTAAATAACATTCATTGCATTTATGGACTACTTTTGTTATCCTATTTTGTCATCTGTTGTATTATATCACGATATAACCGATATCACGATATAAACAGTGCTTCTATTTCCTTGACAAACTTAAAGATGTCCAATTAAACTTGTATATATTTCGATTGATGGATATGGAATGCACTGCACGTTGCTTGCTTACTTTGATAAAAAGCTTGATGCATATAAGTCTAGTTGTAAGTAGGGATGCACCGAATATTCGGCCACCGAAAATTTTCGGCCGAAAATGGCCCAAAAGTGCATTTTCGGTTTTCGGCCGAAAGACTTTTATCACCGAAACAATATGGCCGAAATGTTGTGATGACACAAACAGATACCTCTCCTTTGATGCATCTGTAGCGGACGTTATTCCTTTAATCACAGCACTAAAGCGTCTCCTAAACTGCATTCACCCTCAGGGCTCTAGAGTGCGACCAATATTCCTTTACGTGTGTGAACCAGAGGTCGCGTAATCCGAAATATACTTTGTCATTGACAGATTTTTTTACCAGTGACGCCGTCATTCTGGCAGATTACAATGAGGGCAATTTGTAAACACCCGTTTCCCTTCAGCGGGATATGCTCGTGAAGCGATCTGCGTGTCGTTGTCATTTGACTGACTAGACATGTGATGCGATTTGGGAAAACCTGTCGGATGTCACGCTGGGACGCGGGAAAAACAGTTTACCTATCAAAGTAAACCACATAACATGAAGAATGAAGAAGTATTAATGCACATTTCCCGCCAGTCCTGTGTAAACTATGGCATGCAAAGTTTTTAATACAATGTTTTCGTGAGATGACAGAGCTCTCAGTCTACAGCCCCAGGAGTTATGCCCGCTCCACTGCTCACGCGAGCCGGACCGCGATCGCAAAATATACAAGAGATGATCAAAAGTCCAGACACTAGGCACATGATAAACAACTTAAAACTTGCTTCACTGCTTATTAGTTGTTGTCCGTAATGTTTCCTCGTGTTGTGATAATGGCAGAGCTCTCGTTCTTTAAATGTGCGCTGCACCATTTTCCTTACTTTCGTTTTATTCCAACGGTTTTTTACAGTATTTTTATAGACTTCAACACTAGGAAATGTTTTTTTTACTAAATTGTTATTAGAGTAAGTCTCTTACCACTGTAAAGTGATTTTTACTTGTGATATTGGACTGTTGGGCTTTTATTTTCATAATTTAACTTTAAGCACGTTTTTCTCCAAATTCCGTTCCTGAACATCATAGCGCTTCAGACGACAGAATAAGTTGGTTATTCTATTCTTAGGCTACTTATTATCAACTTTAGACATCTGCAATTCTTGGTGCATTTGTTGTTGTTAAAGTTCTACAGTTAACATATGGGCTATGGGAGTCTTGTTTGGATACACTATTATGTTGAAGGCCTACAGAGAAAATATTGTTGTATCTTTAATAGTGGTGGGCCGTTAACGGCGTTAACGCCGTTAACGCAGTGAGACTATTATCGCGCGTTAAAAAAAATGTCGCCGTTAATCTATTCTCAAAGTTGGGTTGGCAGCTGGGACTATACTACGCAAGCTATGATGACTTTCACCTTGATATTTTAGCGCGGATGTATACCAACTTAACTGCACTGTACGCGGCGAGAACGATATTTTTCAACTCACGTCATTCGCGGAAGCAGAAGCCGCCTCATCATCTCATGACCAGGGCTTCATTCGCGCGATTCGCGCAGCAAGTAGGTCTATCTTCTCTTTGCATTAACATATAAATCACTCGCGCTTGACACGCCATTCGCGTTTGGTCTGAACACAACATAACGTTACTGTGAAATTACCGCATCAAACGTGACGTGCTAACATGGATGCAGCTATGAAGCCGCCGGGTTTGCTTCAGGGAATATTAATTTTTAAGAAGCTTCCCAATAGAAACATCGACAAGACTAAGGTTGTTTGCACCTTGTGCAATGCGGAATTGGTTTAAAAAAAACTCTTTCTCTCAACAGGTACTGGTCTAGCTTTAGTTGAAACCAGTAACTTTGTATTGAGATCTAATGTATTATGGCTCCTGTATGACATATCGCTTGTTGCTCCCTCACTCTTTGTAAGTCGCTTTGGATAAAAGCGTCTGCTAAATGACTAAATGTAAATGTACTGTAGGAGCTCTTCCAGTCTCAAGTACCACCTAAACGCAGAGCATCCCTTAGCTATTGCGGAAGTAAACACAAGTTCATCTTATTGAACATAATTTAATTTTCATCACCAATTATCATAGTAGAACAGCTTTCTCAAGCAGTTTGTGATGCATTTTGGAAACAGGAGATGAGCCCCTGGTCTAATGCGCCACCTGGCTTGAGAAACCCGTTCTCAAAGACTTACTTTTAGTCATTATTTGGGTAGCACACATATTCTGAATGCCTTCGGCAGAATTCAAATGAGCCATTTTAATCTAGATTAATCTAGATTAATTTTGGAATTAATCTAGATTAATCTAGATTAAAAAAATTAATCTATGCCCACCACTAATCTTTAAGCAGTTGCACTTGTTCTGAATAGACTTTCTTGTAGTAGTCCTACAGAGAAAAATGTAAAATGCACTTGACCTAAATGCACTTTGTTTTCATGAGAGAACATTTAATTGTACAACTTTTCAGCAGGCCAGTACCCTGTACATTATTATTTAATATACACATGAGTGGGGTCAAGTTAAACATCTTAGTTGAATTTTATTTTATACTGTGCATTGTTGCAATGTGCTAAATAAACATTTCCGTTTTTGTAATTGATTTATTCTTTGAAACTTTAATTATGCAATTGCAATGCCTTGATTTTAGTAAAGTTAGTACACAGTAATAGCCATAAATGCAAGGGTACTAATAATTGGCCAAATTTCTTTCGGTGTTTCGGTTTTCGGCTTTCGGCCTTGGTTTCCTCTTTTTCGGTTTTCGGTTTCGGCCAAGAATTTTCCTTTCGGTGCATCCCTAGTTGTAAGGATAATAATATGGAACGATGCTTCTAACCACAGGTCTGGACCTGCAGGTCCGACCACGCAACTTTGCGATGCTGCTTGCGGTTGGTTGTTGGAACGATGGTTTTGGGAACACTTAAATTGTTGAACTATTCTGGAACGACGGAACTTGGGACCATAGTTGGCTAACGTTGCTTTTGGGAAACGCACCCCTGTATGACTTTCTTTCTCCTGCAGAACACAAAAGAAGATTTTTGAAGAATGTTGGTAATCAAACAGCATTGTCTTCCATTGACTTCCATTGTAAATGGACAGAAAACCATGGAGACATTTCTCAAGATATCTTCTTTTACACTTGATTTTTGGGAACCATCCCTTTAATTCACATATCTTGTCCTTTCGTCACTCATTTTTTAAAACACCTGCCGAACTTAATATGAAATGCCACTAGTTCACCATCATATGTCACCCAAATAAAGCTCATTTTATTGTAGCAGGTTTTCTGACATGAGCTATCTGTACTTTACTAAAGGCAGCCGGCAGTCCAGAGGCCGTCAGGATTAGGTAGCACACTGAGATAAATACATGGGGGGCACAGACACACACTCATAGGTTTCACAAGCTTTCAGAGGGTAATTCTTCAAAAAGCAGAGTAATGGAGCCAAAAGTCACACAGAAGAGTAAAGAGCACACGCTGTGTGTTGGTGAAAGGGCTTACTGTAGAGAGCAAACAGACACACACACGCTGACTCACCTGGATATTACAGCAAGTTTAGTGGAATCATTACGCACCGGAGAGTCATGGTGGTTCACACAAACACACTCACATAAACACACACACACACACACACACATGTCTGGTTTATTGTTTCCCTGGGGACAGTTTATAGGCAAAACTATTTTATACTGTGCAAATCGTATATTTTATCCCCTACCCCTAAACCTAGAGATCATAGAAAACATTTTACATTTTTTAGATTTTCAAATGTAAGCTTAGTCAAATAAGCTTTTTTGCCCCCACCGGGAAATAAAAAACAAGGAAACACACACCACCACAACAGAGTTTTAAGAGGAAGTTTTCCTGTGTCTCTGACCCTGTTAGAGACACTGTAATTCAAAGTGTCGTAAAGCTAATTGTCAATTACATCTGATCTATCAGTCTCAGCCGTAGATCTGCCAGGACCTGCCAAGAGCCGTTTTATGTGCTTCTCGTTTTTCTCTACATCTCTGCTTCCTCTGCTCTCGCACCTCCGAGCTCTTCACCTCTTGAGCTTTCCAAGCATTCTCCTTCAAAGCAGCACCATTGCACAGCAATTTGCCTTGGCGAAATGGAATTGTGTGCGTGTCCGTGAAAGAAAAACCCAGACGGAATGATTTGCTACTGGTACCCGTCCGTATTTGTATTCCTCACACAAATCCATAAGGCTAGTTTTACAAAGTTTTGGTTGGTAAAGCAACCAAAAAGTATCATCAATAAAAAAGAACCCAAATCCTTTATGTCCAGCTCAAGTTAATGTTATGTGTATCCTCTCTTATAATTCGTTTTTAACATCACGTTATTTCTGTTTGGTTATCGACAGGAATGCTGGAACAAATGAAAGGTACATAAAAGCGTTTAAAGTGGCAAAGTGCTCGGCAGGGACCCAAGCATCCGCTCTTCCCGGCGCTCTTTGCGTGTTTAATGGTTTGCAGTAAATCGCCACTAAGTGCCTTCACCAATTTACCCCCCACGGCTTATCAATTGGAAACTAGCAAGAATAGCAAATAACAAAAAACAGGGCAGAGAATGTTTTCACAGAGGTTTTAAAGGTTAAATATCCTTTATATATTTGTGTATACGTCATTCAAACTCAATCAGCAAAACTATACGTTTAAGAGGGAAAGCGAGATGATGGCAGAGAGATTTTTATAATGTGTGTGTGCGCGTGCACGTGTGTTTGTAAGGGTTCACACTTGTTAAAGAGATAAACACTCGATGTGTGAAATATTAATGCTTGGTGTGTCCTGCTGAGTCCTCTGTTGAAGTTTGAAATGATTTTAGCAGCGTCAGCCTGTCTAACACTCAACAGTGTAAAAATTAAAAGATTCCCCAGGCAGCTTTTGGTGTTTTTTTTAAATGTGTAAAGATAATCGTTTGAAATTCAGATGAGTATGTTTACATTTTTGTTTGTATGGCGTATGAATAAATATAAATGCAACAAAGCTTATAACAATGTAAGCAGCGTGACATCTACAGTCCTGTGGAATTCTTAGGCATGTTAGTATTTTCACCCAATAGAAAGGCTTTAAGGCAGTTATATATATTGTTTATAATAACAGAAGAATGTCATAAATTGATATGATTTATCAGTTTTATTAACAAATTAAATTACATTAATGTTTAGTGTGACCAAAAGCAGCTTTTGTCCATGTACACCCCTATGTTTAGGGGTGACCCCGAATAGTCGAAGATTCGATGCTTTGGGGATCATGCCATTTTGGTTATATGGGAAGGGCCGTAGCACACAGGCACGCACTGCATCGCAGAAAAAAATATTACTTATGATGTTAAGAAATGGGACATATTTAGGGGTAAAACCGAAACCCCGGGGCATATGAGCGAGAGATCTGGCTATGACCAAGCACAGGATCATGTCTCTCTTCGCGTCTTCTTCGATAAAGAGAAGCAGCATGTTCTGCACGGACCCACAGATGACTCGCAAATGAATGTGTACACCCTCTCCAAACATTTGTCACTTGCTGAATGTTTGGGCATAAAAAATGAATTAATACTTTGTCATATTAGACTGAACTTTGCGCTGCATGTTAAAAAAGTAATATAACCAAAATCACCGTATATAGCAAGCAGACCATCTGAACTTGTCATTCTCTGCACTGAAAGCAAACGAGCGTGACAGGGGAACGGAGAAAGAGTGCGCAGGAAAGAAGGTGAAAGGGACTTTTTGACTGTTTAAATGGTAAGATGCTTTATGACATTCCTCTTTTACATGCTGTAATAAAGTAGCTTTATTGGTGGTTCGTTGGTAATGGTATTCCCATTTGTAAAAGATTAATTCATTATCATCTTATATTGAGGCGAGATTTATTTTGCACATTGTGACTTGAATCTGGCTTCTTTCGTTTTTTATATATTTATTATAATGGTATATTCTGTTCTAAACAAATTATGTAAATTATGTTTAATTGTTTTTTGGTGCATCAATGTTGCGCGCTGCACTGTGCACTGTACCCTTGTTAACTACCTGGCGTCATCCCCACATGCGTGCACACACAAGCGTGCACAAATATGCGCAGATTCGACTATCAGTCGACTATAGACCAGAGGTGACCATTCTGATTCGACTATGTAAATCCTAAATCGAGGACACCCCTAGTACATATTCACATTGCCTTTTAGGTGACTTTGCAGTAGGGTGTCTTCAAGCGTCTCGGAGACATCCGGTTTAATTGGGACCCTTTTTGATAGTAAACCAAATGTCAAAAAAAAATCTCCGTTCACCTACTTTTTTCACATTTACTAATATAACAGATGTTGTAATCCAAAGCAACTATCAGTCCATTCCAGATATGTTTCCCTGGAGCTTTTGTTGCTAACGTGGTGCTCTACCAATTCCGCTCCAGAAACGCAGTTATTGCATTCAAACAACAATATTAACAATGGGCTTTCAAAACATGACACAGGAAAACACAACACACACAATGCCTATGAAAGGTATTTCCTAATTGGATGTTGACATGTTGAAATGTCCTGTGTGATCGGGGAAGAGAAATGTAATGAATCTGCTAATTAGAGGTTAACGTGAAGTGTGCACACAGCCATCAGACCAATGTTGAGTTTTATTCTTATGACCACATGCAGTAGAATTACAGGTTTCTTCCTTTTTGTTTGACCAACCATTCTGTATCATTAGTCATGTTTGTTTAGTTTTTGTTTTAACGTTTTGTCTTCAATTAATGGTGGCAAAACGTCCGTTTTTCCTGTGTGTTTCATTGGCTCACGCTCCGTTGACTTGATTGTCGTTGTAGAAGTGGGTAGACCTACTAGACATGCACATTTCACCAGCACCTGTCACCTTTACAAGCTTGTATTTCAAAGCTTAATTACCGGCTGTTATGAGCTGCCACAGGAGCATTGGAGGTGAAGCGTAAAGCTTGACGTTTTCTGACCTCACCCTTTTTATGGCTATTTAGCTTTGCATTAAATACAGGATGAAAGGCATTGCATTTATAGCAGGTGCTTACCGCTGATAATGACAGCCTTTGCATTGTGGAAAATCCGATGACGTCCAAGCTGCTGTGTATTTTTTTAGTTACATTTTATTTTAAAGAGTTTGAAGTTGCGAAGTAGCTCCTCTTGTAAAGTAACAAAATGCCCGGGCATTGTGATTAAGTTGACATTAGCATCACCTTCGTTTGTGCCAGCCTGCCTTTGTAGAGCGGCGTTCGCATCCTTTTGTTCTATTGCTTTGAAGGTCAATAACCTCCAAAATGGTGCTGGATCGAATCGTCTGGCATTGGAATCACTCGAACATGACGCCATGAAATAATTAGAGGCATGTATTGATAGTTCCTAAAAGTGTTAAAGTGCTTTAATTGGGTGCTGTTTTTTTGTGTGCATGTTTTCCACTATGCTGGGTGAATGGGAATAGACCACTTTTTCCCATTTTATGTAAAATCAGATATTGACAGAGCCGTTTGTGTTCCATTTACCTTAAATCCTGAAGTGATGTTTGCGAAGATAAACATTTATTTTACTAATACTCCTTAACTCATATGAGGTTAGGAATTTTCTAAATATTAAAGCACTGAAATTTTTAAAGTTGAAATGTTTAGGGTTACTTTATCACTCTTCATTTTATTTTTTGCCACCATTTAGAAGGATTGTAAACTCAGTGAAACTATAGTGTAACTATTATGGACTTGGAGTTAAACTATATTAAAAGAGTTTTCCATCTTTGCTAGGATTTTTTTCATTATTTGGTCAAGTCATCCATTTCAAAAGTGTTGTAATAAAATCAGTGTATATGTTGACACAACTTATTTTTTTTAAAACAAAAATATGCTCATCAACTGCACAATTTCCAAAGTGGGTGATGAATAGAAATGACACAAAGGCTAAAGTGATTTATTAAAACGCATTTTTTAAAAGGCATTTTTTTTACTAAAACGTTGCCAGTTTACAAGTCTGTTAATACATTTTATACAGCTGCATTTTTATTCACATTTGATTTTAAATAAACAGACACATGCCTTCAGGTCAACAGGTTTTCAAGATGATGTAACCATTTCAATCAACTTGTCAGCTGGATCTGAGTGTTACACACAAAACTAATTTACTTCAGACATAAAAAAATGTTTTAGTTTGTATCATCGCACACTTACAACAATGCCACCACCTTAATACTAAATTCACACCTAAGGGTTTCACTGCAAATGTGCCTGAATCAGATTCGTGAATAAGAACCCTGATTCTGAATTCTGCCAGAGCTTGACAGATTCGCCCCTCAGATTCGCCGGTGCTTTCACAGTATGCCCTGTACAGTATTCAATGTGCAACAGAGACAGTGCTGCAGAGGGGAATCTACAAGGATTAGCAGAATGATGCTGGCTTATGGTCCCTCTGATGCTTTATTGATTCAGGCTTTGGTCAGCATCTGAGAGCTCTGATCTCTGGACTGCCATGATGGATTCTGTTCTTTGAGGATCAGTGTGCTGTAAAACGCAGTCTGTGTGGTGAGGTCATGTTGTGGTTTTCTGTGTAATTGGGCAGAGCACAGAGGTCTGTACAGCACACACAGCTCATTCACAATCACATCTGCTGGTTCATTTTCACAATTGTATTTTAATCGTCAGTACATAATACCTTTTCCCTTTTTTTGATTTTTGGTTCTGGATGTTAAAATGAACTGCCTTGACCTCCCTGTCCCTTGTGATTTCAACAGATTAAATATATTTACCCAGAAACCTCAAATATTTAGCGATTTTTGCTTAGTCAAATGTCTGTAAATTACAAAAAATACAGCTACAATGAACAACAATACAGTTGTTCATTGTACAATATATAAATGTTAAAATGAACATGAACTAAGATCGATAAATGCTATACAACTTTTGTAAATTAGTTTATGTTAACCAATGTGCATTGTAAAACATTTTGATTGTAAATCAAATCAGTAATTTGAACTTAAATTATATTCAACTGACTTCAAAATCTTTATTGTTCACATTACTCATAAAATAAAGTTATATGAAATATAATTAGATTTTTGTTTAGGTGGATAATTTAAGTTCAAATGACTTGAAATGCCAATTTCCCTCAACTTTTGTAAAGTTTTTAAGTTGAAATAGGTGAAATTGTTTATCTTGCATATTTCAATAATTACATTGCTCAACAAAGGAAGCCTTATTTTAAACCGTTAACCTTTTTTTTAAGTCTGTTTATAGTTGCAAGTTTTAAAAAAATTTACAAACTAAAAGGTTCATTAAAAAAACCCAGGTCAAAATGCACTATCCTCCACCCAATATCACACGTCTCGATGTTAAAGGCGTCTGATTGATGGTTTGTTATTTACTGTGGAGAAACTTCAGCCTCTATACACAGACGTTCTCAGTTTTATAGCTTTGCGTTTGTTGCCCGTTGCCCATCTGATCCAATCCTCCATCCAGCCTCTATTTAGGAGAGGAAACACGACCCATAAATCACTGCTGTGCCCATGGACACCTCTCTTCTCTTAGCGCTTGGTGATATATTTGGAGCCGAACGCTATATCGGCCGTTATGGCAGGAGGAGCTCATGGAAAATTGGATATAAAGGCAAAGGGGAAAACAGGAAATGGGTTTAAGGATGGGAATGTGATTGGCCCTGGGGGCAGGAGAGCTTAAATTAGCATAAGACGCACAGTAGGCTATACTGCTATTGGCATGACACGACAGCTGCGTAATAATTATTGCACCACCCCACGTTTCTCATAAATTCTCAAGAGCCATTTGCTTATACACTGGCCCTTTAAGTGGGACTATTTCCCCAGCAGACATTGAGGTTATTTACAGTGTGTTTTTCGGCTAATTATTTATCTTGAAATATAATGATTCAGAGTCCACAGATATAACAGTTCAGGATATATCTTGATACCGTGGCCATCTGTTTGTTTGTTTGTAATAGGAAGTCAGTTAATAAATCACTTGATAACTCAAGCAATTTGTTATTTGAAAGTTTAAAAGGAATAGCTGACCCAAGTTTTTAAGAGCTATAAAGCTCCACAAAGGATATACCGTACCAACGGTATACTATTTTCCAAGTCTTCAACTAGTCAAATAACAGCTTTGTGTGATGAACAGACCAAGTTAAGTTAAATGCATAAGGTAACATCACTGATTTTTAGTACAACTTAAAGCTTGGGTAGCTCAGAATGATAAAATGATAAACAAGAAAAAATTGCCATGACTACCAGAGAAGATATGTATTTTTTATATTTAGTCCACCTATTTTAGTGATTGGTATCTGGATTACAAAAAAACAATTTTATGGAAAATATTGCCAACCCTAGCCTCAAAAGACGTGATCTGTAACGTTTGTCAATGTATGAAACATAAAAATTAAACATTACTTTCGGAGTTGTTTTCTACTATTCCTTCTATAAGTCAGTTTAAGTCAAACTGACATTTCCTGCAAAATCTTATCTGACTGCTCAAATTATTAATCATTATAATGAGATTACTGTTGTGAATCTGGTTAGCTAAGTTTTTTTATCAAAAAGGGAACAGATTGCAGCTTTAAGATGTAAAAGCAGTTTTTAATTTTATTAATATTTAATTGCATTGGGTCTTAGCTCACTGAAAAAAATAAATTGTAGATTTATAAAGATTAATAAAATCCTTGTAACAATTTACACAATTTTTTTTAAGTAAAATGTGCTCCTTTTAGTCAGGTACAATTTACTAACCAGAATTACGTTAGTTCTACTTAATAAATACATTTAGTTTTTGTTAATATATCAAGTTAATGTTACTTAGTTAACAAAAAAATTGCACTGAACATAAACATGTGTCTAACTCAAAGTTCACACAAATCAGGACTATTATCGTGCCTCCCTCAGCATAGGCACAAGCATGGCTCTTCTGAACAACGGTAATAATTTAAAAGTAATGCCAAAAGTCTCCATAATCTCAAAAATAAATCAACAAAGAGCACTAACAAGTCTTTCTTTTTACTGAAAAACACTTAAAATGACAGTTAATCTTGAATTTTTTATCTACTAATGCAGTCAAATACAAACCATGCTGAGAACTAAAGATCAACAGCCAAGGTAGTTATATCTACAAAAATGATTTATGTAGTATCAACTCAAAATAAATAAGTCAACTTAATTTGACCAATTTAAATGGGTATAACATAATACAATTTAGTTGGATTTACTTAATAATTTAAAAAATAAAAAATTACTCAAAGAAAATAATTAACCAAAAAAAATAGTAGATTTCATTACCAGATTTTAATGTTATTTTTACTCCTTTCTTTTTTGTTAAAAACAGGAACATAATTATACTAAGTATATAAAGTATATATAATCTACTTAGGCATATAATCATTTTTTTAAGGCGTCTGGTCAACAAAAATTCTCTTTTTGCGTCACAAACCTTTGTTGTTCAGGTAAGAAATTAACTTTCCATTTGGATTTTGTGATTCAGATTTTAAAATGACATACGGTAAATCAATGAATCTACTGAAAACCCATCATTTGCCGCTTGTGCTAATTAGTTTGAGAACATGATACGCAGTTTGGAAAAATCTGACAAAGTTACAAAACTAACCTGTAATTTAAGTTTAGACAAATTACTTGTCATCCGCGTGCCCAGTTTGCGGCATAAGTAGCAGTCTCTCACTTTTAAACAGGAAGTTACACTACAGTGGTGTAAACACAGAACCGTATCTGTCACCGTTATTTCGCTAAAACCCCACTAGCGAATGAAAAAACGAGCTCCAGAATTGCTGGCCTACAGGGTTTGGCAAATTTGGAAATAAGATCCCCCAGTTTCATCTACTGCAGCCCCTCTGTTACAACCCACTCGCACATAGCAAGCCAACTGACAAAACAACTATCATCACATATGCCAGGTTATGCAATAGAGAGGGAGAAGAACAGGCTCTGACAGATGTCCCTGCGGTTAGACATCGTCCTGCATTACTGCTGGCTTGCATTTATTCCCATGTATTTTTCGTTCTACAAAGAGGCAATTTTCAGATTTATAGATGATGGAGGATTTATGTCTTTAGAAGCGCCTCATTATGAATGCTGTCTAATGAACTCTGAAGTGGTCCCTATTTCAAAGTGTGTGGTAAATAAGGAAAAGCACATCTGAGTATTGATTTTGGGAACAAAGAATCTAAAATGTTTTATTACACCCAATAACCCACTCAGTGGTGAATGAAACTAAATGGATGGATTTTTTCCTACTGTTCTGAGTCAATAAGGCATCACCGTTACTCATTTATAGCTGCTAAACTGAAGTGCTACTGCTTTTTGACCAGTCAGAACATGTTTTCTGTCTTTTTGTGTAACCCAGCTAGCAGTTGTTTGAAGCTGTGATGCTTTCCGTCTGACGGAGATGATTTACAATATCACAGCGACACCCGTGAGTTACGAGCCGCTTTGCGCTATTACAGCGTTGTTTCCTTTTCCAGTCAAAGAGCGTGAAATTCATTAGCTGAATGGTTATAAAGAGATTAGGAACGTGACGTAATGGATATCAATTATGATTTATTCAGTCTGGTATCGTGAGAGGGCTGCAGCTGGATGCCTTGAATGTGAAGTGTGTGTGTTTGTATGCACTGTTTGTGTTTGTGTGCGCGCGTGTGCCTTTTTACGTGGATGAGGCTCATTCATTCATGAGAGCGGTTCTATTTCCTGTTTTTACAGGCTTGTTGCTGATGTCACCGAACAAATTGGTCCTACATTTCAATAGAATACAATAGAAATTGAGTTCTGTTTTTACATTGTGTGGTTGTTTTGTCGGTTGGTATGGGCATGTCAGAGGATGCATTTTTTAGCTATATTTTTACTATAAGTGGTTTAGAACCATCGATAGGACCCTCTCATAGACAGAAGGCAGGCTGCAGATATACACCCATTGTTCTCATCCATTCATCATGTTTATATGTCAGGGCTCCAGATGAAAAACTGCAGCCAGGTAGAAGATTTTCCCTCGTCTGTTGTATTAGGTTACCTTCTTTCATTTTTCTATTTTCTTTGCCTCCCTCTACACACAAACACGTACTGCTGTTTTATCATTTTCTTTCTCTGTAGGTCGCTGTAGTTTTGGCCCCTGCATGTCTCAAGAGTCCGTGAGGTTTCTGCCTGCATGATTTTTGTTTGGATTGAATTTCTAAGCCGTATAGAGATCTGTATTTACACGTTAACAGTGTCCTGTAATTACAAATATGGAGCGATACTCTGCGTTCATTTAAAATGAATTGAGTTCGTTGACATAATTCTTACATTAATTCTTTACCAACGTTTATTAAAAATGCATGAGATATGGCTATTAAGTAGGATGGAAGGATGCTCTACATTGTCAGATACATTGTGGGTCTCCTATAATTCTCCTGAGGAATCTTGATAAATGTAATAAATGTTTTAAATGTGTAGTATACGAAATAAAGCTCACTCCACCCCTCCCTTTCGAAGCACTATGGTGGCTGACACAGGACTCAGCTGTCATCATGTGTTTGCTTCTTGTAAAAACGCGCTCCGTAGAGCAGTTTGTCTGTTTAGGGGTACTGTAGAAATAAGATGGCAACCCGCTGTGTATGTAGGTAGAAATGTAACGCTTCATTGGGTTAGGTCTTTATACACCTCTGAAGACATAGTTATGTATATTATATTGCATTTATATCAATAGAACAAAAAGATACACATTTGGAGCGTTATAGAGATGGACACCAAAATGAAGAGAAAATTATGTTCACAAAGTGATGTATGCAAAGACAGTCTCTCTCTCTCTCTCTCTCTCTGGACTCATTATTGTTAAACATACCGCTAAAAGAGGGGATAACTGACCCTCTCATCTCTCTGTAATTACCAGCCTTTTCATGAAGTTAAAATGTCAATTACCACCACAACCAATCTCCTCCCTGCTTTCTCGCGTTCTCTCTCTCTCGCTTTCATTCGTTTTCGATAAAAGAAGTGTTTTTCCCTAGAGGAAAGTGTTCTCGTATGAAATATTTATGCAGTAAATACTTGTGGAGATGAATTTAGAGAGCCCAAACCCCACATGAAGACCCATTAACCCTCTGTGAATGCGATGAAATTATTGTATAATTGAGAATATGATAATTGCTCACTGTCAAAGCCGAGCAGTTGTGAGATATGAAGCATTATTGTGCTGACCGGCATAAGCTTTGTATTATAAAGGGGATTGCCTTCCCATCACCTCTATTTAGGCAGATTGTTATTTTAGAATCAAATTATCTGTGTTTGTTATGGATTTTGGCTGTTTATCTATTTCATCCGACACATGGATCGAAACGACAGGCCTAAAAATGTCCCTGAAAGGTTTCTGTGGTCATGTGATCCGTGAGTTTAAAACTTTAGTATTTAACCATCTCTCTGTTTTTTGTTTGTCTTATGCAGGACACAGAGATCCTAAACACTGCCATTCTGACAGGCCGGCGTGTTGCTATGCCGATAAAGGTTGTCACGGTGGAACAGGACGGAACGGTGAGAGAAGTGGACGACCCCGTGACCTGCATTTCCACAGATGAGGACGTCCTCAAGGTGAGAGCTTACCTGCGTCCTCCTCTTCTTGTTTGAAGATTGTTTGAAGAATGTTGGTTACTGGCCCCCATTCACTTGCATTGGGTTTTGTGTCCATACAATAGAAATCAATGGGAGCCAGTGTTGTTCGGTTACTAACTTTGTTCAAATATCTTCTTTTGTGTTCTGCAGAAGAAAAAGTCATAAAGGTTTCAAATGACTAAAGGGTGAATAATTTATCAGATCATTTTTTGGTGAAATATCATTTTAAATATCAACTTGTGTATACCTGTCTGATTATACAGTATGTATACACTAACCTAAAGGATTATTAGGAACACCATACTAATACTGTGTTTGACCCCCTTTCGCCTTCAGAACTGCCTTAATTCTACGTGGCATTGATTCAACAAGGTGCTGAAAGCATTCTTTAGAAATGTTGGCCCATATTGATAGGATAGCATCTTGCAGTTGATGGAGATTTGTGGGATGCACGAAGCTCCTGTTCCACCACATCCCAAAGATGCTCTATTGGGTTGAGATCTGGTGACTGTGGGGGCCATTTTAGTACAGTGAACTCATTGTCATGTTCAAGAAACTAATTTGAAATGATTTGAGCTTTGTGACATGGTGCATTATCCTGCTGGAAGTAGCCATCAGAGGTGGGTACATGGTGGTCATAAAGTGAGTAAAAGTGACCGATTTGTCAGGTATGGTGACCCATACCCGAAATGTGACCTCTGCATTTAACCCATCCAGTGATTAGTGAGCACACACACAGCAAGTGGTGAACACATGTACACCCGGAGCAGTGGGCAGCTATCACTGCAGCACCCGGGGAGCATGTAGGGGTTAGGTGCCTTGCTCAAGAGCACCGCAATCGTTACCTGCCGGCCCTGAGGATCGAACGGGCAACCTTCTGGTCACGAGTCCGACTCTCCATAAAGAGATGGACATGGTCAGAAACAATGCTCAGGTAGGCCGTGGCATTTAAAAGATGCCCAAATGGCACTAGGGGGCCTAAAGTGTGCCAAGAAAACATCCCCCAAACCATTACACCACCACCATAATTGCATTAATGAGAAATTGAACAGGTGTTCCTAATAATCCTTTAGGTGAATGTATATAAGTGTTGTCGAAATAAGAATAATTATTTATAACAATATCCAATTTTTAGAATATCATTTCCAATATAATAGGAACATATTATTTACTTATAAATCAAAAGGCACCATTCTTAAAGCAAATGGAAAGTTTAGGAAAGTTGAATGACTATATTGAACAGCTCTATGAAGACTTGTATTATAATTAAAACATTTTCTGGTCCTGGCGAGATTTTTGTGTTCTTGGCACTTTGCTGTTGCAGAACTTATATAAACACATTGTTCAAATGAATCCCTTGGTTTTTGAGGCGACGATCAAGTTTACCCCTGGGGGTGATTGGAAAGTATCATCACAATCTGCATTGTCATGCTCTCCTGAGCTCTGAGCTAATACCTCAGATCAGACCGCCCCTGTGCCGAGGCAATTTCCATTTACAAGCAGCAATATGTAGTTTAAATAAAATCAATACCCGGTAACAAAGAAAAACTCATTCGGGGCTTTAATGCAAAGTTGGACAACAGAGCGTGTTATTAAGGAAATTAGAGGAGCCTCCGTTTCTCATATGGTGGCATAAAATGAGCATCAGCTGAGGAACAGAACACGTTTCATGACAGAAACATGTTGTGGGGAAATTGCCGCAGCTGTACCTGTCTGCCTATGGTGTCGTAAGGATGGTGTGTTTGACCTCGGGGTGATGTGTATGACAGGTGTAAACGGGAAACATGACAGTGTGTATCTGTGAATGAGAAACAAAAGTGCACAGTCAGAATAAACTAAAGTACGCACTTTTTCAAAAAGCTGTTTGTAATCAGAAACAGAAACGCAATAACGTTATGGGCATTTATTCTTTTGTACATAAAGAATTTGTCTTGGTCACAGAAGCTTCCAGTGTACAAAAAGATATTTCTGATATTTCTATTAGGGACAGTTGACCCAAAAGAAAAATCCTGTCATCATTTACTCACCCTCGAGTTGTTCCAATTCTGTATAAACACTTTGTTGTGATGAACACAGAGAATGATATTTGGAAGAATGTCTGTGACCAAACAGTTCTTGGCCACCATTGACTACCACAGTAGAAAAAAGTGTCCAAGAACTGTTTACTTTCCTACATTCCTCAACTTTCCTCTTTTGGGCTCTTTTTTCACGATCTAAACAGTGCAAGTGCACTCAAGGCGTGTCCGAATTCACTTTTGCTAGTTTAACGACGGGAAAACGGTTGGCACTCCCGGGCGCATGGGCTAAACAGGCTGTCCCGAAGCTTTTAATGAGTAATGGGTGTTTTTTGGGCGTAACGTGCAGTAAATCAATCAGAGTCTCAACTCTTCCCTTTAAGGGCCAGTTGTGCTCGCGCCATGGCAGATGGCTATTTACACAGCGGACTTGGACTGGACACTTCTCCAGAAAGGAAAGACACAGGACAAGCCGGAATTTTATCTGTATGTCCACAATCATCATCTTTCACATTGTAATCCATTAGATTTTTTATATTTGCCATGTTTGTGTGCTCCTGTGCTTCACTCTGTGTAATAAATAAAGTGAAAGTGCTTTGCAGACCCGCCCAAAGCGCATTTTCCACTAATACTCTCTTTAAATGACAAAAAAATATTGCGCCAGTGTATTTTCAGTTCCTCAAAATAAGAACCGCGCCAACATTGCGCCTGAAAACACCTCTTTTTTAGACCATGGGCGCACAAATGAGCGCAGATGCATTTGCTATTTTAACAACGCAGCACAGGACAGGAAATGATCACTGCGTCTGGCTTAACAAAAACACTTACGCTGTGCCGTGTTGCACCGGGAGTATGATAGGACCCTTTTTGTTCAACAGAATAAAGAAATTTTCAAATAATTTTTTCCTACTATGATAGTCAATGGTGGCCAAGAACTGTCTGGTTACAAGCATTCTTCCAAATATCTTTCTGTGTACAGATTTGGAACAACTCGAGTGTGAGTAAATGAAGACAGAATTTTCATTTTTGGGTGAACTGTTGCTGTAGCCTGTTAACTGTCACCCCTTCCGTATATGGGACACCTAAGTTTGCGTCAATATTGTGCATGTAATTTCTAATTGAATCATGAAAAACTATATATGAATGGAAAGGTCTAAGACTCTAGAATACATATTTCGTGGGTGTTTTTTTTTATATTTTATGTGTGGAGAGTAATTGATTCTTTTTTATAAAGAGTGTGCTTAGATTTATTGTTATCCTTTTGCGACCCGTATTTTTTATTTTTTTACAATAAACCTAACAACATACCTTTAACTTTTTTTGTGTGTGTTATTTTTTTGTTGTTGCAATAATCAGCTACTTTTCTTTTTTCAAACGAAACCAACCCTAAGTCAGTATTCAAAAGAATTCATGAGTTACCGCCATTTTAGTTCCAACAGGCGTTTTCTTGTGTATGCTCAAAAAGGGCTCCGACGGTTAAGACGTTTAAATGAATAAAGATACACAGTAAGACAAACACAAAAATGCAATATTGACATATACCTTTTGTGCAGGGCATTATTATGTGTAGGAGAGGAGTTTTGAGTCAATGTAATATAAATATTTTTAAAATGGGTATTGCATATTGTTATTGCACTGTGGAGAGACCTTGACGCAGGTATATTATACTCAAATTAAGAATTTAAACTTTCCCAGGGCACCATTTTTGGTTCCTCAGATGCCACACAGACATCACCCTCTGGAGAACCTTTCGTTACTTTTTATATCACTGAAAAACCTGCTCTTACTGCCTGACTATCAACAGTTATTTTCTATAACAAATACTTCAATGGTTTCATCAGGACCCCCAAATGGTATCTTGAGAATATTTTGATATTTTGTTGAAAAAGAAAATAGGTTTTAATGGCGCTCGGCACTTCCGAAGCACAATCTTTTTCTATAATGCAGAACTGATTCATTCAGGACAATGTCGTCCTTTTTAATAGATGTCACCTTGTCGAATCGCCACCTTGGAGGTTCAGGTGTTGAATGGGATCTTATCTTTAGCGTCACGCGCTGCTGTTAATCAGTTCTGCATTTGCGCAGGTTGAAGGGCTCTCGTAATGACAGCTGATCAAATAAATAAAAGAGCCGTCTAAAGAGATCCCATAGGCTTTAGTGCTCAAATCCCACTGTTTAACCAGCATCAGTAAGAAGAAGGCCGTGGCCTTAATTGCTTCCTGTGAAGACTCCCTCACTTATGTGTTCTGTAATTGAATTAGACATAGAACACAAAGGACAGGACATGGCGGAAGAGCTGCGTGTGCGTCCACCAGCAGACACAAAACAAGTCGGATTATGAATCAATTTTTCACCAAGACCTTTGTCTTTTACATTTTTTTCATCTCTCTGTTGGAACACGTTCATTTGTTGTGGTAAAATATTGGGTTTTAATATATCTCTGCTCTTAGAGAGGTTGTGGTTGTCCCCTGTGTATTAAAGATAGAGAGCGAGAAAGAGAGAGAGCAGTGTGGATAGGTGTACAGTGCTAATCCGTTTAATAACTCATTCACTTTGTGGTGACAGGCGGCCAGATATCCGGCGAGCCTGTAATCGTGTAAAACTCTGATCAGGTTAAGAGCGGCAGGCCGCTTCTGTTCTCAGTTTCAGCTGAGCAGGAAAACACACGAGATATTTTTGTTAGGAAAGAGTGAGGAGGGGGTGATTTCAGAATAGATTTCAATTAGCATTCATTAAGGTTATAAAGTCATTGTTCTGTGTGGGGGATCCTTAACAGTTTTTTTTATTTTATGAGTTATGTAGTGTTTTGGATAGTATTTTGGATAGGACAAGAAATTACAGTCAGGAGAAACACAGGGCAGGGCTGAAACTTGGACTCGTGAAGCGCTATTGTGATGAACATGGTGGAGGATGGGTTTAGGATAGATTCTAAATCGATTAAAGGGAAAATAGAAATTCTCTCATCATTTATACACCCTCATGTCATATATAACCTGATTCTTTCATCGTGGAACGCAAAAGAATATATTTGGAAAAATGTCTCTGTGGTTTCGTGTCCATCGGAAGTCAATGGGGTTTAATGTGATTGGTTACCAACGTTCTTCAAAATAACTTATTTTGTGTTCTGTAGAAGAAAGAAAGTCATAGAGGTTTGGAATCACATGAAGGTGAGTAAATGATGAAATACATTTATTCTGCGGATTTATTCCAACAACTCAAATTTTTCACTACTGTTGCTGTTTTTATTAGCTTTCTTTTTTTCCAGTGTGCTTGGCTGTTGCCGAATCCCTTACACAGTTTTAACATCGCATCACTTCAGTTTTGGTCAAGTGATTTTGGCAGGATGTTATCATCTATCAGATATATAATATGGACGTACACTGCTAATGACCTCATAAACATCACAGCCTCAAATCAATTACTGTGAAGCCTTTTTAAAACCAAATAGATAGCTTCTTAATTCCCGTAGGAAGTACACTAGCTATGACTGCACTTCCATAATTCCCCTGTGTCTGCCCAGTGGACTCGTAACTCACAACTAATAGACCCAACAAGACCATCCCTGGGGCTCTTTCCAGCTCTGGTAATAGCCTTTGACCTGACCTTCTTTGTTTTTCTAGCCCACTTGACAGATCGGGACGGCGTCAGTTAACCATTTTTCCTGAACCTTATCTTTCAGATAATTTTTTTTTACAAAGAATTGTCTTTTTTTATTGTAGTTTTATTAATATTTTGAAGTAGGGTTTATTTTTATAAAAATAGAATTTGTTCTTTTAGTTTATTTCTACTAATATAGTTTTTTTATGTTTTGTTTAGTTTGTTTTGTTAACCTTTTTTTATGATGCTATATAAGATTATTTGATTAGATTTTATTTAGTTTGAGGTATACATTTTAGAGACTTACTTAAACTTATTTCAGTTTATTCCCAAGATAACATTTCTACTTTTCAGTTGGTTTACGTTTTAAAAAGATATTTAGGTCAATATTTTGTTTGCTTTAAATAAACTGAAATGTTTTAATAGTTTTAGTTATTGTAAACTATAATAAACTTGCAACTAGCCACATCTAAAAAGTTATAGAATTTTACCACACAACCTGAGAGTTTAGTTGTGATTTTTGTGCATATGGGTTGCATGCAATACCCCACATTCAGCGATATAATGGCAATGCATGTAATGTTTGAGTTCTTGTGTTTTTGGTAGTCTTTTATGTGTTATGTATATCACCCAGGGCAAAATTTTGTTGGATTCCCTCAAGTTGCGAGTTAACAGACATGCAATAGACTGTCAAACATGTATCTTCCATCTTTGTGTGTGTGCGTATGAATAATAGGCCTGACATAGCTGCTGGTGATGTGCTGTAATGACAGTGTTTTCTAATCAAATATGCAGCAATAGCTTCCCTCCAAATGATATGATGGCATGCTGTGTAATGTAACCAAATACACGCTTACACAGATGGAAGTGTCGCTTTAAGGTGTTTATAGGAAACAATGCCAGATTGTAGCTGAGATGCCTGATATCTTATGAGACAATTGTCCAAAGTTGTCAGTGTTTACAAAACGTAAAAGTTTCTGCAGGCTTGTTCGCAGAATTTTACACGTTTGATCGGCTGAGAATCTCAAACAAATTGCCCCATTTTCTGAAAACCCTGAGGGTGTATGTGCGTCTTTTGACTTGTCTCAAGGAAGGGCTTTGTTTTTAGTTCATCTCCCAAAGAGGATATGTTGACGAAGGTTTATACCACTTAAAATAATATCAGACATATTGAGGACGCACATGACTTATATTCCTATGCAAATGTTATGTAAATATGCCGCATATCAATTTCAAAAGTTTGAAATGCTTGGTTATACGTTCGCGTGGAAATCGCTGACCCTCTCCTTATGGTAAAGAGTCACTTTTTTATTTTCATCAAAATAATGACTTTAATATTTTGCTCTAGTATTTTGTGCACAAAATCTTTGCTTTTGTGGTATTTATGGTGTTTTCAAAGAGTGATAGCCCCGGTTTCATTCCCTTTCAAAGAGAGCACCGAAAAGACTTTGTCGTAAATATCTCTCTTCATGTTGTGCAGAATAAATAAAAGCAGGTTCAATATGACATGAGCGAATGTTTTTTGTGTGTAATCTATACCTTTAAGGATCTCTGTTAGTAACAAAATGATTGCAAGTTTGTTACTAAGAACCATGAACCAGCTACTAAGATCTCCTGTCACGATTCGATCTTCTTTGCTTTAGTTTACCTTAAATCACGTTGGATAAAAGCATCTGCTATGTGACTCATGTCTCAGGTTGGTGACTCTGTGAGTATTTCATGGTCCGATAACAGCTGTTTTTATGCTAAGAAAGCTTTTTGGGATATTCGGAGGTAGGCAAAACCATTTCCTGGAGAAGCCTGTAAATGAATGGATACTCGCAGATAGATTTAAGAGATTAGATTTAAGGTTAGAACCACACTTTTGAACTCGAATTCCCCTCTCTCTTACTTTATCCATTAATCTTTTTCTTTCTCCTGTATTCCTCTCTTGATCATTTGCGGGCTTTTAAGTCCCACGTTACAAATGCCAGGCGACAGTCAGTGATGAGCTATATGATCAATCACAACAAATCACATTTTGCTAAGATAACTACAGAGAGAGAGAGGTTTATACCACGTGGGTCTGACATCGGAAATCTGACTCTTCGTTTGGCTGTTGAGAAATCAACTAAAGGGGAAGAATGACAGATTAAATTTTAAACTGAAAGTGTATTCTCAACAGTGCCACAAGGCCCGAGGAGAGTTTCTAACCTCGGGCAGTGTCACATTTAGAAGCTGGAATCTGAATTTATCACCTTCTGCAATAGAAATGCTCTAAATTTAAATCGAATTTCGCCGTAAACTGATTGGAGGAAAGGCGAGCTTGAAAGAGAAGCTAACTGGAACATTATATCAATGTGCGTGTGGGTACAAACTAGCTTTGAGTCCGAGCTGTTTTCTCTTTTAAAGGGATACATGACTTGTGAATATTATTTCATGCCAATCTAAACCTGAATCGTGTTTGATTTCTTTGGAATTTGGAAGAAAAAATGTCCCATAACAGTCACCACAGAGGGAGCATTAAATTAAAGATAATTTGAGTGTAAGACGTGAGGGCACAAAGCAAGATACGTGAAAGATGTAGCCACATTATTTTTGGGGCACTCAATTTTCGGTACGGCAATTGTCTCTTTTAATCTGGTACCAGTTTTGTCAGATGTGACGTGATGACATCATACGGGAGTTTAGAGTCGCATATAAAATGGTCACCATCATGCCGTAAAAGTGAAGATGATCCTTTTGTGAGATCATCTGTCAGTTTTAAAAAACCTCTTCTTCCGCCTGACCATTGCTCAGCAACCGGTGGACCAAATCTGCTTTTGCCTGTCAAGCAAATTGATTCTAGCTCTTCCAGCTGATGCCCATTGTTTGTTTCTCTCGCTCTCTCTCTCTTACCTTTTCTTTGCCCCTTTCTTTCTCTCCATCTCCCTCTACATCCTGATTCTCTCTCTCATCATCACGGCAGGGAGGCAAGTGCCAATCCTTCCAAGTAATTTGCGATCTGGGCCTGTGATGGGATTGGTGGATTGCGGCACCCGGCAGTGTTTTGCATTGTCAGCCAAATAATCTGTGATTTATCACTCCAGAGACGAGTGAAGAGTGCATGAAGACACAGAACAGAAAGATGATGATATGAGCGGAGAAGAGAGACATGCAAAAGAGACAACAGGCTGTTGGTGGAGACAGGGAAGAGTGCAGAAACTGAGATCAGAACAGATGACATGAATTAAAATTTGTGAAGTTGTAAATACAGGATATATTTAACAGTAATAAAAAAGATGTTTGAACACTTAAAAATACCAAGGTACCACTTTTGTTTTTGAATATTTACCATAGTATTTGCATTTCCACATGATAAAATCACTGTAACATTAAACCAGCACATTACTTTTTTGAAGCAATGTAATCATTTAATTGTACAATAGATCGTTTTATTACGCATAATGTTTAGGTGTCTTCACACAAAATATACATTTTTTAAATATTGATTTCTCGCTTTTTGATTAAGAAAGAGCAAATTTTATTTTGATACATTTTTGTTGTACTTTTTTCTGTTCATGTAGTTTGGTTTAAGAAATTTGGAATACGTTTTTTATTAGATATCAGTATTAAATATTTAATAAAAAATATTAGGGAATCATTTTGTTAAATATTTAATCATAATTTAAGGAATTAAGTAATAATTTTGTTGAATAGTCTTTTTGGTATAAAAAATAAATAAAACTCAAGAAATAAAAAAATAAACTCATGTACTCAACTGGTGTAATTCAGACCGGTGTGACAGGACTCTGGTAAGCTAATAACACAAGGTCAATGAATCCACATATTTTTTAGATCTGTTTACCAAATTTCCCAATAAGGCTACAAATATTCCTTTTACGCATTCTGTTGTTGTTGGAGCACATATATGGGTCACCCCTCTTGTCTTACAATCCACAATTTCTTGAGAGGTTTCTCTATTCATTTCTTTATCCTTTCCTAAAGGTCCATATGGGGCACACATGCATCTCACTTTCACAGCAGCATTACAAGACCTTCCCTTGCATGCATTGTTTTTTGATGTTAGTTTTTTCTTATTGAGTAATAATTTTCTTTTTATAGTACTCCTTTCTGCAACGAAAGTCTGGCCTTCATCTCTCTCTATCTCATTGCCCAGTCTCCTCTTTCTGTCTCTTTAAAATAGAAACAGAGATTAAATCGATTTTTCAGTGTCATCAAATCCATGGCTCAGCTCTTTGGCTTTGACGAAGGGAAGTGTTTATGCTGGTGTCTACCCCAAAGTCACAAAATAATATACCATCAGCCGCAGGACAGTTGGAATGGATCAAGAGAGCATGCCGGATAACTGTAGACTATACAAGAGTAAACTAGAGGCCAGAATCATAAAAAACTCTAGCTCCAGCGTCTTGCGCAATCTATTTACAAAATCTATTTCGAAATTGTAGTAAACATGTAGTTAAATATGCTGCTTATTTATTATATTTATCATAATAAGACAGGTTTGACAGGGTGGACCAAATAACAACATGTTTGCTCGTGTCATGTTTCTGATGTGACCACATGCCACTTTACCCGCTGTGTTCCTGTTCCATTACCCGACACAGTCATTTCGGATATGAGAATGATAGGGGTGGAGGCTCTTAGACAACACTCGTGATCATCAGAAAGATGGGTGGAAAAGGTGCAAATTGCAAGAGCAGAGATGGAAGCAAAGGTAGAGAAATTGAGCGTGTCGTCCTTGCAGAGAATTGTGGGTAATTGCTATCCCAGAGTCTAATACACAGACACACCATGACTTCAAGGCTTGTAGAAGTGTGCCTTTTATCAACTATCACCCTCTGTGTTTGTTTGGCAGTACATTATCTCCTGTACATTATGTATCAATACATGAGTTTTATTAGATTCTGTTCTCAGCTCTTACAATAATGTCAAAAAGTGAGTTTAAGTTTGATAAAATGGTTATTTCATATTTTCACTTTTATGTACAATGAACAAATCACAGTGCATCTTATTTAGATTTGCATTTAAAATAGTCTTTAGAATGGTAATTAGTCATTTTTAGTTAAACCCCTGTTGTGTATCCAGTTCTGCGTTTTGTAATGATTTGCAACTGTGTTACATACATTGTTCAGTGGCATACATTAAAGAACTTAATGTTTAGTGTACAACAAAATACACTCACGAAATGAATCAAGTCTGTTTCCTTAATCACAGACAGATATTACGACTTGGCTTATTTTTATTCTCCTCAAGGCAGTTTCTCCCTCAAGGTTCGTTCAAACTATAACAATATATAACAATAACTACATTAGTGTCCACACTATAGGACGTAAAGGGTAAACTCAGTTAATGGATGTGACATTTTCAGTCAAATCTTTAAACATTTCTTGTCAGAGAAAGGATTTATTACCAATATATTGAATCATCCGTTTATATTTTTACTAAACCCCTGATGATATAGTCCAGACATCAGAAAAATATCATTCTATGCACAGGTTCATCTATTAAAAGAGAGAAAAATGTATGTGTTATTGATGTGAAAAAAAAATGTATGCACGTTTTTAAGAGACAACATTGGAAAAAAGACAACAAGTAGGATTTCCTTCATTTGTTTTGTTCATTGCTCCATTTTTAATACAAAGTAAATGTGACCCTAGACCATAAAACCACCATAAGGGGTCAATTTTTGTTTATTTGAGATTTATACATATTCTGGAAGCTAAATAAATAATTTTACCATTGATGTATAGTTTTAGGGTTGGACAATATTTGGCCGAGATACGACTATTTGAAAATCTGGATTCTGAGGGTGCAAAAATTTTTAATATTGTGAAAATTGCCTTAAATGCTGTTAATCAGAGGCCCTTTAGCAGGCCGTTGCTAAGAAGAAACAGGTTTGTTTTAACGCTCTGTTGGCTTACTGCTGTAATAAAGTTGTTGAAAGTAGATGAACCCGAAAAAAGAAATTCTAATCTTTATATTGATACCAAATTTGAGTGGGAAGATTTATTCCGGAAGAGCGAGCAGGGGGACGGAAGTTTGTTGGCGAGTTTCTGGCCACTCACAAAAATAACTTTTTATATATTTATGGTAGGAAATTAACAAAATATCTTCATGGAACATCATCTTTACCTAATATCCTGATGATTTTTTGTTTTTGCACACAGTTTAGTTATTTTACAAAAGACAACTGCATGCAGAAATTAAGTTAATTTGATAAAAAATTGACTATATACTGCACCAAAAAAAGTAAATCAATGCACTGTTGCACACCCTGCACAAATTTTACAAAAAATGTTGAAGCCATTTTTGACATAATTTGTTTTATAGAATATGGTTTCATTTTTTATGTTATATATATATATATATTTGCCTTGGTAGGGTGGTACATAACTATTGTTAGAAAACAAGACTTAAAGATATCTTTAAGTCTTGTTTTCTAACAATAGTTATGTACCACCCTACCAAGGCAAATTTCTCGTACATGTGAATGCATTGTGCTTGGCAATAAACCATTCTGATTCTGATAAAGGGGGGGGGCATTTTTTGGGTGAACGATTCCTTTAACACAAAAAATTAGGAAACTCCAAATAGATGTCTTTTTAGTGTACAGTGCATTCCGTAAATTAAAATGTATAGAAACCAGCAGCAATTATACCAAATAAATGGTTCACAGACCACAAAATTGTTATTTTCATGTTCCCATATGTGAAGAATATGGACCTTTATGGACTTGACAATTCTCCAATGTGATTTTTGGGAAACTATGCTTTAACGTACATCTGACCTATCAGTATGATCAAAATCTTTGGTAAAAAAAATTATTCAGCCACAACATTTGCATTTGCATGTTATTACCCATACAGTAATTTTTATATTCACGTTTCACGTTTTTTATTTGTGAGCCCTTTAAATTCGAAAACGATTTTTTAAACAGAATTCGCAAATAACCACATCAGTAAATAACCAACCTCTTTGTCTCCAGAATGGGATTAAAAGTCTATTTACAATTGTATCCAGTTATAATGGTACAGTAGTTAACTGGGAGTATGAAAGAAATGACAGTGTTGAACAAACCATGAAAGCTTCACAGTGTGAACCATATATGATCCGTGAACGCAGACGTTCATTTCAAACTTGAGCGTGCCCCTGCGGTGACCCTGAGCTGTAACAGCGAGATGTGACTGCTTCACGCTGCCTCAGTTCCCTTGTGTGTACCTGCATGTGTGATTTGCCGCTAGCAAAATGATGGCACTCCTCTTGGCGTGACAACGTCACAGACACAACCCATCATGTGTCAGAAAAGACGACCACTGAATACAGACCACCACCCATCATTATAGAGAGAGAGAGAGATAAAGAGGGCAAAACAGAAAATTTAGTTTGGATTAAAAAAAATTGAAGTAAAGAAACAATGGATTGTTTATAGAACGAAAAAGAGGACCCTTCTAGGCTGTTTTCCTACTCTATAATTTTGTGAAAAGGTCCTTTGGTGTTCTTAGAATAAGTGCAGTTAGCGCAAGGGTATGTGAAGAAAAATCATAATTACCATCACAGCCATTACAAACATCACAAAATCACTGCCGTTCCATCTGACATTCTGTTTTTCTTTCTGCAGGTGTCTCCTGGCTGTGATGAGGTGTTAGTAAATGGAAAAGAAATGAGGGGGCGTGTCTCGCTTCAAGTGAACTTTACCTACCTCTATTTGACCAGCCAATTAGAGCTCACCGTGTGGGTGCCGCGGTTACCTCTCCAGATTGATGTTTCTGACGTAGAACTTAGTCAAGTGAAAGGATGGAGGGTACCTATAATCACCAATCGAAGGTATTTGTGAGAGTGCAAGAGCTTTATATGTAGGTGTCTGTGCATTTTTTTCTAATTCAATGTTTTTAAACGCATGTTTACAGGGACCTGAATGCTCTAAGCTTCCAATAATTCACCATACACAATAAATAATTATGGTTGGCCAATATCATGTTTGTCCTCATAGCAAATGAGCTCATTTAATGTATTCCAGATTTTAAATTCCTGCCCGTATTGCTGAATTTTTTCACTTCTGTTGAGTTTTAGAAACATTCTCAGATGACACAATGACCCATCATACATTCAGAACCACTAGTCTTATTTACAAACTAATGAGGAGGACATGTTACTTTTCATTTAAGCCAACAGAGATCCACTGTCTTTCTTTGTATGCTGTCATGTGGATATGTCTGTTTTTTTCACAAGCCAATTCTGTTTGTTGGCCTTCAGTCTGTTGGCCCATTTTTCAATTTGGCCAATTTCTGTCTCTCTGACCATAGCAAGTTAGCACTAGGAAGCACTCAAACACACACACCCCACGCAGTGTTTTTCCCAGGTGAATGAAAAATTTGAAGCCATCGAAGCCTCAGAAAGAGAAAAACGAGTGGAAAAGAAAACAAGAGGTGAAAGTCCATTGGTATACATAAACAGGTTTCCATCGTATTGCAGAAGTGGGCAGAACACTATGGACAATCATAATTGTTTGTGTAAAAATTCTTAAAAAGATCCCTGGAGATCCCCTGGCATTGCCTATATAAATGTGAATTAAAAACAGTATAAATGTCATTATTTTTTATAAACTTTTAATAATAAATAAAATAAAGACGTTTGTCTTAATTTTTTTAAAGGTCCAGTGTATGAAATTTAGTGGCATCCACTGATCTTTATAAATGACTGGATTCCTCATGACGTCATTATACTGAAGCTACCATTCCGCCATGTTGGTATGCCCCGAACGTTCTATTCAATAAAAAAAGGACGTTATCACATATTAATGATAATAGAGTAAGTAGTGGAGTAGGCGGGGCGAGACCGTGGTTCGAGTCCGGTGAGTAATTGTGAATTAGCGGCAGCTGTGCGCACACCGGGCTCGAATCACGTAGGAGATAGGGAGCATATAAAAGGAACGAGCGACCGGACCGTCGAAGAGAGAGGTCCGGGCCCGAAGTTATGTTAAGTTTGTATTTATGTTCTTGTGATTTGTATTTATGTTTTGTTTAAATGTTTGCCGGTTCCCGACTCCTTCCTTCCCTTTTATGGAGATTTATTACAGAGTAACTTACCAGTTTTTATGTCTAAGTCTCATAGTACATTCTTACATTGCAAATGTCTTTAGCATGTAAATGGATAATTGTTTAAAGTCGGGAATTTTCCTGTCTTATTAGATATAGAGTGAGTTATGTTCATTGTCATTACAGTAACGTTGACGTACATATCAGATCAGCAGACTCACGAGACACCTCAACAAATGTGCTAATTCTGAATACAGATAAATATATTCTGTATATGTTCTTTAAGTCATGGAGCTTTATTTCTAAACATTTACAAATGTGCCATTACAACAATGTTCAATATACACTCACCTTCTATACATTGATTTTTTTTATGTCGCTATTCTGCCCAAAATAAAAATAAACATTAGAATAAAACATCAGAAATAACAATTAATTTAAACACATGGGAACAAAAATTGTATTGCGCGCCTAATAAGCTGAAATTTGAGATCTTTATATCGCCAGTTGGGCATACCATCCGGTTGCTTCACCTCCTGCCATTGGATAAGCATTTATATAGAATAGTGTTGGCATCTAATGGTGAGGTTGTGAATTTAAACAAACAGCCCACTCAAATGCTCCCCTCCCTTTCAAATCACTTCAATGACTGACACATGGCTAAGATGTCGTTATGTTTCTCTTATTGCCGAAAGAGATAACTTATATACTTAATGGGCTCTGTAGAGCAATTTGTCCGTTTGTCCTATTCGAAAGTAATAAAAACATAACGCTTCATTATGTAAGGTATTTACACACCTCTGAAGACATAGTTATAGATATCATATTGCATTTATGTCAATAGATCCTCCATAAAATTACACACAGCACCTTTAAGCATTATTTTCAAAGTATTTGTACAATGTACAATGGGCCTCATTCATGGAACAGGAGCAGAACACATTTTTGTATAAGTCGTTCGTAAAGTCGTTCCGACGAAAATTTTCTTATTTACAAACATTTTCGTATTTTCAAAATATTAGTTATCTATAAAAATAATAATAATATTAACACTAAATATCTTAATGTTATTTCATTGCTGGTTACTGCATTTTTATATTCAGGAATATTTTTCTAAAGAAGATTGAGAATGAAACATGTTAATGTCGTTGATAATCCAAATCACAGCAACAAACATGTCTCCGGAAAAAACGCTGTGCCTCCAAAGCCCTTAAGCGCTGGCCGTTTTGTAGAATTCAACATTATTTCACTTAGCTACAAATGTTTTGGTCGACAAATTCATTCATTCATTCATTGGTAGGCATATAGCCTATTAGTCTCTTATGCTTTTATGCAATACAACGTGGCAAACCTGAGAATGGAATCCAGAGGATTCCACAACAATCCTACCTAATTTGCATAGCTGTAATTCATAGGGGACGACTATGCTAATTATGAATGAGCGGGCATGCATGCGTTATTTAAGAATTATTGGAATTCATTAACATACACACGTTTTACTATTAAATCTGACTTTACGAATTATATGTGAATCAGGAGGAGAGTTTTCGGGAAGGTCAGTTTTAACACGCAAATTACTCGGAATTCATTTATTTACGAATGTTTCATGAATGATGCCCAATGTATTTTATAGCAGCACCTTAGGCTATGTTCAAATTGGACTTCTTTTTTTAAGATGCTATCATCTGTTTTACATTATAATCCTATGGAGTAAACAGTAAAAAGTCCTGAGTGCTTTTTTTAAGCACCAGCATCTGCGTCTTTTTCTGCAGCTCTGATCGTCTTTCAAAGTTGAAAAAAGTTTAACCTACATCTAGTACCTTTTTCACGGCTAACCAGTGACAAGCGAGAAGGGAGACCTGTCGTTTCCATAACAATATGTGATGAACGTGATTGGTCGAGCCAGATCAAGCTCTAAAAAATGTTATAGCGGCCTAAATGCCGGTTGGAGCATAATTTTGTATAAAAATATAAGTAAAATTTTCACTTTCAATAACTTTTGATTGCATTTCTAGCAAAAAGTATTGTAGTTTTTAAATATGTGATTGGTTATTGCAAAGATAGTCTCTGTTTATAATTCAAATAGACTTCCTTTACGCTCCATACGAAGCCTGTCTGAGTTTCTCTGAGCTGCCTTTGTGCACAATCGCTGCCTCCGAAGTCATTGCCAGCTCTTATTTGTAACCACAACACTGTAAGCTTTTTTTCATAAAATAAAAAACTGCCATTGTCAAGGTCAAATGTGAACATACCCTTATACTGTATTACAGTAAAAAATTTTAATGTTTTTATATAAAATCATATTTCAGTTCAGTTGAACTGTACATGCAACCCTTTGTCATCGACAAACAAAACAGTATCCGGTGTAGGTTAAAATAATTGTTACATATTGGGGTTTTTAAAGGAAATAAAAAAAAATCTGTTTCTCATTACAAACTTAGTAGAAGGCAATTCCAACTTATTAAGTCATACAAGGCTCCATATATGTTGTATTTCTCATGATCTAATCCTTTTTCTTTCATTCCAGGCCAACGCGTGACAGTGAGGATGATGAGGACGATGAGAGGAAGGGCAGGGGCTGTGCCCTGCAGTATCAGTATGCTCAGGTGCGAGTTCTCACACACTTCGTAGCTGAACCAGCTGACCCTGGTGGGGAGCTTGTGCACATGCTGGGTTCTGATTGGTCAGCTGACATCACAGAGATGGTCCTAGACTTCCTTAAAGTGGAGGACACACGCATTGCTCGACTGATTGATGGGAGGGTGCTGGTGGGACGAGATATGGGCATCACGACTATACAGGTATATATATTGTTAATATAAATATAAATATAGTGTGTCTATATGTCTGTGTCTAGCTTCTTCACCCTGTAAACGATTATATAATGTATAAAATATTCAAAAGTCCAACAAACAGAAGAAAAACTTCTGTGATGCGCCAAAATTATTATAGGAATAGGCTTGCCTGAACAATATTTTAGTTAGAAATGTAATTGATGATTTAAACTGCATCTGATAGAAGAGCGGCTCAGTTTCTAGATAACAGCACGCTTTATTTAGACCGCTCACCTTTGACAAATAAATATAGATCCTGAGAGATAGTAACACCTCTCTTGTTAAACATGGCGGAAATATTTCCAGTGCCATTGCATTTGAGTGAAAACAAGCTTGTTTGGCTACAGGTGTTGAAATCTCTGAGGTGCTGAATGCTCAGTTCTGTGTGAAGTGTTGTGTTGACTCATAACCCCCTGTGTGTTTATGTATACTTCCTTTTGTGATCTTGTGTATCTGTCAGTCTCTTTTGAAATGTCGTCATGTGTTGCGTGTGTGATGAAGACCTGGGATTATTATTGTGTTGTGTCGCCAGAATGAGCTGTTGACAATAAAACTCTTCTTGGAAGAGGTTGTGTGTAGAATCTCTCCCTGTCGTTTTTGGCTATTGCCATCGCTTTGATTTCCTGTCATTTTTTTGCTCCTTGATTTATTCCCCTCAGCACAGAGAATCCTCATGGTGTCAGTCACCAGTTTTTGTCCATGGTAACAGGAGATGGTGCTTGACGATGACATGTGATGCTGAGAGCTCTCTGTACACCTGTCATACTGTCTGTCTGTCATAGCAAAGCAATGTTGCAAAGTGTCAGTCTGGATCGTCTCGCCTTAGTGATGCTTTCGTTAGGAGGAAGTTATATAATGGAAAGTGGAGAAAGGATTTTCAAATCGTTTATATTTACAAGTACTGTAAATAAGGTGGATGGATGGACGGACGAATGGCTGGATGGACAAACAGACAGACAGAGACATGGATGTATACATGGAGGCATGGACGTCAGACAGACAGACAGATGTTAGAATAAGCGGTTAAAAATGAATCGTCCTGGCAAAGGTTGTGTGAAGAATCTCAGACAGATGGACAGACGGACAGACAGACAGAAAGAAGGATGGATGGATGGTCAGACAGACACAGAAATTTCCTGTAATATTTTGTCCAAGGAAAATTACCGCTGAAACTACACGCACCGCAACAAACCTTTAAAAGTGGTGGTTTGTTTTTACTGGAAAACAATGCAGATTGTAAATGCATCGTGAACTCAACCAATCAGCATGTTCGACGATTTGTCATCTTTGAAGTCACCATAAAACGAATTGCTGTTGAGAGTGGAATAGGAGCTTATTTTTTTGTGTCCATAGATAAATAATTTATAATAATTACTGTAACACTTTGTAAAACCCTTTCCTGTTTGACATCATGGTGACTTTAAATCTCCTCACACAATAAATCTAAAGTCAATATCTGAGTATTGTGAGGTTTCTATCACTGTGCAACCTGAGGGCATTTCTCTGTATTTTCCAGGTGATATCCCCTCTGTCTGACTCTATTTTGGCTGAAAAGACGATCACAGTGCTGGATGACAAAGTGACTATTACTGATATGGGAGTTCAGCTGGTAGGCTCTCTGAATCTATCTCTGCAGCCCAGTACCACCAACAACAGAGCCTTCTACATCACAACCACAGCTCAGGACCTGCTGCACACACCAAAACAAGTGAGCACCTCAACAATTAATTCACCTGCATGAATTGGCTAAAAAATATTGTATTGATTGAAACTTTAGAACCTTTAAAACTGTTTTGCGACCGTGTTAACTGTGAAAAGCGTTAAACAAAAAAAACATGAATTCAATTTCTAGACCCTGAAGTTGTAGCTGCTGTGAATTTGATAATATGAGGAGTATTTAAAAACTTGCGAAGCGACAACACCTGCAGCTTGTTGTTAGAGCTGCTGGTGTTCATTTACAGTACAGAAAGCAATACAGTTGAAAAACATTTAACAGGTGCAGGGAACCCTTGAGCTAAATAAAGAAAATCCACATGAAAGAGGTTTAATATTGTCACACTTCTGAATAAATATTCAAGTTTTCATTAGAGCCTGTGGCTAATGAGAGAGAGATACCAGAGAGAAAAACATTTCCGGAAAGCTAGGTAAAATGTAATAAAGCTCATTCATACCTTGCAGGGATCATTTTAATCCAGGCATTGTGCAGTGTACAAAAGCAACTATAAAAAAAGTTTCTTAGCGGTAAACGGGTGAAGACCTATATCATGCAATCAAACAATACATTTTCTTACAAACATTGAAACCTGACATCAGATTTTCCCTTTTTTTCTGCACGCAAATTTGTGAAAAGGTTAGCTCTTCACTGCAGTATGTACAGATCCCTTCCTCCTGAAAATCATGAAGGACACTTCTAAAAATAAAGGTGTTTAAAAGGTTCTTCAGAGCAATGCCATAAAATAAGCATTTTTGGTATCACAAAGAACCATTCAAAACAGTGGTTCTCAAACTTTTTCGTGGTAAGGCTTATACTTTGTCTAGGGTGCATTGCTTTACGGCCCCCCAAACAAAGACTTTAATCTTTAACTTAAAACATTTTTTCAAACCGATTACATATTCATTTATACAATGCTGAAAATTATTTTGGTTGGTGAACTTATTTTTCTGATGTTTGATAGCATAGAATTTATGATAAGTTTCTATATTTCATAAAACGCCACAATATCCGTGGATCCATCTTGGGCCACGGCCCCCAGTTTGAGAACCACTGCTTTAAAAATACCATCTCTTTCTTACCTTCTGTAATATGAAGATTTTTTTTTCCAAAAAGAACCTTTTGAGAAACAGAAAGGTTCTTCGGATGTTTAAGGTTCTATATGGAACCGTTTAGACAAAAAAGGTTCTTCTATGGCATTGTGAAGCACCTTTATTTTAAGAGGTGCAGGTCTCTGCAGAACATGGAAGGATGTTTCTCAATTACTATACGTTTCCAATCCTGCATAGGCATTTTCACGTGTCCACTCAAAAAAGGGCGAAAGCACATTTCTCAATAACCGGGCGTTTCCAAATAGCAATGGGAGAAAGCAGTTGGGAATCGCCTACTTCATTTTTGCAAATTGAAATATGTAATCTTAGTTTGAAAACGCTAAATGATTAAGAAATGCCCCTGTTTGTTGTGCAGAGACTATGTTCTCAAAACGGTTGGGTCTTAAAGATTGGCTCTTTTTACCGAAAGGTGGGACTTCCTTTGTTAGAGCAACTGTATTGAGCTTTCCACTTCAGTCATAATCATAGAAAGTGAACTGTGGGATTTTATTAAAATCCTTGGGGGCGGTTTCCTGGACAGGGATTTTCTTAAATCTTAAAGGACTAGGCTTTATTTAAATTAGGATATTTAAGTCAATGTAAAAACATACTTTACATAAAAACATTACTGTGTGCATCTTGATACAAAGCTGCACTGATATATTTTAAGATGAGTTAGTGTAAATTGTTTTTGTTCAAGACACCTCTGATATTTAAGTTAATCTAGGACTAGCCTTAAGCCTTGTCAAAGAAAACCGCCCCATAGTCACATAAACAGTACAGATAAACACCCAATAAGCTGTTAATATACAAAAACTCCATTAGCCCAGAGTCCCATCCTTCATTTTGCCCGGTGTTCATTTTGGCAGGTGTTGTTATAACTGAGCGGTGAATACCTCTAATATCCTTCTACTCCCTACAGAGCTGTTTTGAATCATCTGATTAAAGTCTCAAAAATAGCTGCTCTGCTAAAAATCGAGACACTTGCCTTGCTTTCTGCCAGCGTTTTCCCACGCACAGGGCCCAAGGTTAACTATGAGTGAATGAGAGTGGGTGGGAAAACACTGCAAGACTCTCATTTGGAGTTGTTTGCAATTGCGGATATTAAGAAAAACACTTTTTTTGTCTCATTTGAAGACTCTGCCAGAAACAATGTGGCCATGTTTCTGGAGCTTGTCTTTATGTATGATTTTCAATGCAAAATAAGTAGTTGATCTGCAGTTTTCATCTTTTGAATCGGGATTCAGGAATTTCGAAACACACTTCTATATAATTGTAATCTTATATATCCTATTTTTCATTTTCCCTTCTTTTTGTTTTTAAATCTGTATGACTATAAATTATTAAAATGTATTTGTTTAATTCAGGTTTTTTTGTATGTATGCAATTTTGTCTCAAATATGTTTTAGGAAATTATGGCATTGCATACTCTCTTGAAAGAACAGTGCTCACATTAAAGTAGATAAAGTTGCAACCCAGTCTCAAAACACAAATGTATTATCCATTTTTTTATATTGGTCCCTACCATATAACAAATGCATACAAACACCACATTTGATCATAGCTACGAATAACGATGATTTTGAAAAACGAGTAATTGACGACGGAATGTTTATTTTTGAATGATTTAAAGCAATCTCGTTTGATCTTATAACACACTGTTGAGTTAAGAATACCTGTAGTTCATGTACTGAGACTATTCAAACAGTAAGTGTATTCTTCCTTTTACACATTTTTCTCAGTGTTGAGTTACGATAATATTGCCTCTCTGAATCTGTCTAGAGAATATATATAATTTAAATAAAATATGTAATAAAAACCTAACTCATCTTGCTCCTGCATTCATCATTGGCAATTTGTATACATTTATTGAGAAAACCTTGACATTTTTACTTTATAAGATGTCAGTTAAATGTCAAATAAAATCACAGGAAGTCTCGACTTTGAAACCGCATGTTCAGAGATTAAAGTTTTCATGCAACATTCTCTCAATGCAGTGAAGTGCGTGTCAAAGCTTCATCACTCATTAAGGACAGACATGCAATATCTTTATAAATAAGAATGTTTGTCACCTTCTCTATTCTCTTTTAAATAGGAAGCAGTCATCAGCGCGTGGATTCAATACAGCGATGGCTCCGTTACCCCTCTCGACATCTACGACCCTAAAGACTTTACCCTAACTGTCACCTCTTTGGATGAGACTGTGGTGTCCACCTATCAGGAGCAAGGCCAGCGCTGGCCAGTGGTAGTGGCAGAGGGAGAGGGCCAGGGGGCGCTGTTGCGAGTCGAGATGATGATCTCTGAAACCTGCCAGAAGTCAAAGAGGAAGAGCATTTTGGCAATGGGTGTAGGGAGCGTACAGGTGAAGTTTGGACAGAATGATTTGGAGCAGAGGAGTGGAACTCAAGATGAAAACAATCTGGACAACAGCACAAATGAACAGAAACATAAGGTTGTGGAAGCTGAAAAAACTAGCGGAGGAGACAGCTGGAAATCATCAAACACAGCGGTGGACAGAGAAGAGGGATCCCTTAAGAAAGTAAGCACGACCACACGGACCACGATAAACAGTCGGACAGGAGGGAATAAGCAGAGCCCGGGGCAAAACAACAACCCCTTCGACTACACCAGTTACCCCGCACAGGTGGACCTACCTGGCGGGGCGGAAAGTGACCTGACGCAGAGTCCAAGAGGTTTATCCGACCTGGAGATCGGCATGTATGCCTTACTTGGAGTCTTTTGTCTGGCTATCCTCGTCTTCCTCATCAACTGCGTGAGCTTCGCTTTCCGTTACAGTCACAAACAGCTTCCAGTTCTGGAACAGGGCAACATGAACCATGCACACGATTGGGTGTGGCTAGGCAACGAAGCAGACCTGATGGATCACCACGGTGAACACGGGCCACTTACGCACACCGACGAGTGCACGACAGCGATAGATCGAAACGAGGGGTGTGAGGAAAGCAAATACCTTCTCAACGGGAGCGGCATCCAGAAAAGCAGCTCCCTGCATGGGCGTGGCATACCCCACGCGCACCCCGACCCGCGGCCGTGTTCCGGGAACGACCCGGCGGGGAAAGTGGAACCACTCAACAACTCGCCCAGTGCCGTCAAGCGCAAGAGGGTAAAGTTTACTTCGTTTGCCACCGTGCTCCCTGACGAAGGTGGGCCATATACCAACTCCATTCTCGTCGGGAATGAAGACAATATAAAGTGGGTCTGCCAGGACATGGACTTGGGACAGTCTGCCGAGCTCAGAAGCTACATGGAGAGACTGCAAGACAATCTGTGAAAGGTGGGATTAAAGAGAGAGAGAAAGGGAGAACGATAATGGACACACACAAACTCACCAGAAATGCCTTTGCACTACGGGTGGAGGGGGGTTCTAGAGGTGTTGCTAAAAGAGAACTGCAATGGGATACCTGTAGGGAATAGATAAAAGAAAGTCGGAAGGAATATAATCCACGGGGAGTCCAGAGTTAAGTAGGAATCTCACAGAAAGGGGAAACGGGTAAAAAGAGACTGGCACGCTCCCACCGTCACTGACAAGTGGTCCAGGTGGCGCAAAGAGAGCAGCTGCCAATTGGCTAGCACGGGGACAGAACGCCAGTTACCGACACCCGGAATAAACAAGTCTAAACAAGACCAGAGAGAAAGGAAAGCTAGGAAACAAACCTGACAGCTGTACAGACGAATTAAAAGTCAATGATGGGGTTATCACTAATGTAATGTAGTTTCTGGTTTATTTAGATAAGCGTTCAGATTACGGATGAATACAACAGATCTTTCTTTTTTCAAATGTAGGTAGACCAAAACAGGCTGCCACAGACCCGGTGTAAGTTTGTTTTTTAACACTCATTTTGTACCACCTGTCCTACTGAGTGGATTCTGAGAGATGGGGAATGTGGGAATCCCAGTTTGGGATACCAGCTGGATTTAAGTTTATTAAAGTCTATCAGAAACTTTGAATCCGCGTAGGAATAAAAACACTGGACACAAGAATAATGAAAAGCAACATACTCTGAAGTGAATGTGGAAATACAGAATTGTGGACTTCTTTTAAGCCCCATTGGGAAGTTGTTCATTTGCACAATAAAATTCATGTAAAAATTCTGTTTATAAAGTAGCCGACACATCTGAACTCGAAGACTTACAACTTAAATTGTAAATTTCCGGACAGACCGCGTAGACATACAACCCCACAAAGCGAGTTGTGTTTCTTCTAAAACCATATGATCTGCTGTGATAGATGAATATACAGAATAGAAATGATCTATGACTCTTTAGTATGGTACTGGTACGAATGTCTCTCTTTTAATCCTGGCGAGAAGTACATCATCCTTTTTTACACTTCCCTGTGGTTTTTACATGTTTAAGGTTTTAAAGCAACTTTCAACTTCTGGTTCACCAACTTCACATTACCCGACATCCTGAATCCTTGTTGTTTATATTATTGAAGAGTTGTAGAGGAGGACAAAAGCAGGACCTTTTCTTTGAATGCTCAGGTGAAAATGCGCTCACAGATGAGAAGTGGTAGAGTTGAAATGTAGATTGTAAGAATGCAATATTTATTTGTAAGTGTAACATGAGATAGTATGTAAATAAAATGATTCAAAATTTTGTGTGGACGCTACAAGACAGCTACACGTGTAAATTTTCACGTTCGACACAAAACGAGTTGGTGGGACGACTTCAGTGTTTCACATTCTATGTTAAGGTCTGATTTCCTCGGGGGGAATAAAAATAAGCTTTGATATATTAAGCCATGTCATGGGTTTTGTCAGGACTTGCACATTTTCCATTTATTCCGGATTCAATCTTTTCCTTTGATGTATTATTCCTGTTCATTTCAAATGTGTTTGAATACTTAAAGCTATACTAAAGGTGCTGAGAATTGCTCTGATGTGTTGAAAGCAGCGTGTGACTCAGTCGGTTTGATACAAATTATGCGGTACGAAGGCTGTACTGGCATGTGTCTAAATTAAAAAGTTATGTTAAAGGAACGAAAGTTTGATTTAAAGAAGCAGTACACCCAAAAATGAAAACCTGTTTTCATTTATTCACCCTCAGATTGTCCAAATCTGCATACATTTCTTTGTTGCTGAACACAGAGAAAGATATTTGGAAGAATGCTTGTAATCAAACAGTTCTTGGCCACCATTGACTACCGTGGTAAAAAAAAATGCTTTATATATTTCTTTGTTCTGTTGAACGCAAAAATAATCGTTTCAAGAATGTAGTAAAGCAAACAGTTTTATGACACTTTTGACTACCATTGTCATTTTTCCTACATTGGTAGTCAATTGTGGCCCATAACTGTTTGGTTACAAACATTATTCCAAAAATCTTTCTCTCTGCTCATCACAACAAGGAAATGTATTGAATTTGGAAAAACTCCAGGGTGAGTAAATGAAGAAATAATTTTGGGGTGAACTGTCCCTTTAAGCAACAAGTTATGCCGCCGTCACAGTAGATATTTTGTTCCATTGACTTCCATTCATACGCATGTGATGTGAAGTGCCCTATTTGTCAGATATGGTGACCAATACCTGAAATGTGAACCCTGCATTTAACCCATCCAGTGAGTAGTGAACACATGCACAGCAAGTGGTGAACACATGTACACCTGGAGCAGTGAGCAGATATCGAGTGGGGGTAAGGTGCCTTGCTCAAGGGCTCAGAGAATCGAACCGGCAACCTTTTGGTCACGACTCTGACTCTTTAACCATCCCCGCGGATGCGTTACACCAGAGAAGCAAGCTCCTGTGTGAAATTTTCTGAGTGAATTCTGACCTGTGAATTCATATCACATGAGAATGTGTGACAAGTGAAATATCAATAGGCCATGGCATGATCTTTTTGTTGAAGGAAATGCCTTATACTATTAATAAAATTGCACAATACAGTTTTGTACAACAGCATTAAAATAACGAAAACAACAATAAACAGTACATTATAATCTATGATGTGCAAATTAAAAACTATTTTTATCCAAAAATATTCTGGTTGCTACCCATGGAGATTCCCAGTAATACGTACTGTACCTCATAGTAGTTTCATTTTTTCATGGGATCAGTTTGTCATTTCCTCTGTAAAGTCACGTTCTGTTCTGGCCTTGATTCTTTACATCAGAATGACTGTTTTTTTTTATTAACTCGCTTGGTTTAAGCAGTAGTATATCTTGGTATATTGTCGGTTGTGACTGTAAATTATGGAGAAACCATATAATAGAATGTGAGAGAGAGATTTCGTGCTCATATGTCAAAGCCATCGCTGACATCTCTTTAACCAGTCTGTATATATATAAACCGTTTCTTTAAGATCATTCACCATACACATAAGACCTAAGATGCCCCGTCACAATGTCTGATGATTCATGGACTCGTCTTTTTCATGCAGTATTCACTCTGTAATATTCTGAAATTTTTAAGCTAATCTATTCCTAAATCCTCTGTGATAAGCATTTTTTCACAAGCCTAGTCATGTCCCGGTTATAAACCTTGTTTCCATGTAAAATTATTAGTCTGAGAAATCTGCGTTGTGTTCATGTATACAAATCGATATTTTTCACATAAATATATTTTAGCGTCTAAAAATTACAAGATTTTGTAGAAATGTATACGTTTAAAGACCACACATGACGTAACTCAAAATCCAACACCTGTTCATGTTATTTCCAGGTATTTTCTCAGTATCATGAGCATCATTCTGTCTATATTACAGTTGTTCTCTGACATTAAAGTTGTTTCCTGCTAATATGAATCTTTTTTCTTCGTTTCAAATAAGTATGTGTGTCTGTTTTGTCTTGTTTATGCAACAATTGTATTTAAGTCGAACCCACATAGTCTCTACATGAAATTAGTTTTGCAAAAAACAATTTCACACGATCACATATTTGTGCTTTTATATACTGTCATTTCGATGTCTTTTATGTTTCAATGTATGCAGGGTAGCTTTGATGTATGACACACTATTATCCCTGGTAATACATGAGTCTACAATCTACAAACAGGTAAAGTCTGCGTGAGGCACTATGTGGTGTAATGTACACGATCCATTTGGACTGCTGCAACAAAAGATGGCACAAAAATACTCTGTAATGAACCTCACTATCTTCCACTTGGACTTCAAAGTCATTTTTTTGAAATATTGAGCAATTTTTTCCCTCTCGGAGAAGATGGAAATTACATTATGCGGCTGTTTCACAGGCGCTGGGAAAAGGTAAGGGGCTGCATTATCATTGTTTAATCAAATAGATGTCATTCATTTAGTTGTAGTCAAGGGGGCTTTGAGGGAATATTAAATTACTTTTTTGGTACAAAACAAAAATCTCCTTTCTCTGCTTTTCCAAAGCATGTAACATTCAAGTCTTCAATATATCGAAAGAGGCCAAATACTTTTTGTTTACATGTTTACATCAAAATGTTTTTACACAAGGGTCAGTTAATGCATTGGATTTTATGATGACACAATACATAATATTTGTGGAATATTTATTAATCAATTACCATTTTTAATTGTTTTATCATAATTCATTCAATAATGTAAACATACAGTATATGGTTAGTTGACAAATAAATCTTACATCTGTCCTATGGTGTGACAGCAAAAACATAAAATTAATATAAAATAATGTTTTCTAAATTTTTGCCATGTCTCTCCATTAGACATATGTCAACCATATAAAGTAAATATGTTATTTCAACACAATCTCGTGGGAATTCGTAACTATTTTACGATGTGGCTAATTCGTTTGAATTTGTATGATCTCGATCGTACATTTTAGTACGATTTGCTTTCGCACCGGTAGGGTTTGGGGTGGGGCTTCAGGACTTCAATTTTCTAGTAATAGGACATTTTTGTACAAGTCACAACATACAAATTCATACAGATAAGCCACCACGTGAAATAGTTACAAACTCCTGTGAGATCAGGTTGAACTATTTTACCAGGTAGTTCCTTTGTACCAATTACTGTATTACAATCTAATTGTATGCTTTAGTACTATTTGCTTTCCTGCCAGTGACAGTTTTAGGGGTGGGGTTAGGGGAGGAGCTTTTTGATTATCGTATGCTTTTGTATGATTTGCATCGTACAAATTGATATGAATCAGCCATCTCGTAAAAGAGTTACGAATTCCTGTGACATCAGGCTGGTTACAATCCTTCAGTTTTATGTGAAATGTGCTCTAGACGGTTGGCAAACAAACGATGGGCGCCCATAAATGCTCTGTCCGAAGGTAAGACATCCAGATGCTAATATTTACAGTAAATATATGTCAAATAGAATGAACTTGTAGAATTGATCATTTACAATCCTTAATACTCAACTGGACCAGTTTTCTTTTAAAAACCTTTACAGGCTTCAAAATGGAAAACGATCTCTCCTCACACATCTCTTTTTCTTTTAAATCACCTCATTTTCAAGCGGCATAAAACAGATGGTTGGTTTCTTGCACTCTCAGCCACTCAGTTTTTTCCCCTCCCTAAACAAATTCTGTTTCAATTTAGTGGCTTCTATTAACATGTGTTTCTGCACAGGGCATTGATTTACTGCTGATATCAAATACATATTTCCAACCAAGTGAGACATGCAACCTTTCATTTTCACACCACCGCCTTACAAATTCGACATGCTACATTAACAAGAAAAATGGCTGTGTTTGAGGAAGCCAATGGGAAGTGGCCTGTGTCTTTAGATGACATTTTCGTTTTCATTTCACGTTCATTACTGGATGCTGTCACTGGTGTGCTTTAAGTTGTGTCAGTATGAGCATTGCTTTAGCATGTTTCTATACGTTTGTCAGAATGAACCGAGCCTCTCAAGTTAAAGTAGTACTGTACCTTACCTGTGAATAGCAGCGCCGGCTTTCCTGCCTATAAATAGTGTTTTGCAGAATATTAAAGCAATGCATCTTCATGAGAGGAAAGAAACTGCCTAGAGCAAGGCCTTCACATTCTTTCTCAGAAGTAAATGCATTTGATTTAAGGCCTATTAAAGACCTTTGTGATCTACAGTATATATTAACGGTGCGTGTGTGGTCTGAAGTTTGTCAAATCTGACAAAACTTCCCTTTAGGAACTGTTTTGATTGTGAAAAATTATTCAAGTTTTGACAGGTTTGTTTTTTTCAGGAACACGCACAGATGTAAAACGTATAGCGCTTTGAGTCACTTTGGATAAAAGTGCCGGCCATATGCGTAGCTGTAAATGACAAGCAAATTGTTTCATACTGTTGTCCGAGTTTTTCATACGAGTTTTTGACACCTGATTTTATAAATGGTCACCATGTGTCTGACCAACAGCATGACGTTTCATTCAATGGTCAGGATACGTTTGTAGTAAGCAAGTAATCCTCATTGTTTTGTCAGCTTGTCAAAACTTGAGAATGAATCCTCCCCTGTATGAATGGGGCCCGGTCAAATGATCCTTTTCAAATGTATAACTCACCGCAGATGTGGGTCATATTTCCCTCATTGTGTTTAACTGAACGAAGAGACTATAAAACTGAGAGATTCGGGTCTACTTACTCTTATAGCAGAAAAGCATTTGCAGACATCATAAAGTGCACTGGCTCATGCTCTCTTGCTCTCTCTGTCCGTCTCACCGTGCCTCACGCTCCATTACCTCCACTGTGAGCTAAACACCGAGAGCTCTGTTCATTCAGTCCCTTTTCTAATATAGTAGAAAGCGAGTGTGTGTGTGTGTGTGTGTGTGGAGATCTAATGTGACATTAAGTGGAGAGCAGCCTTGCTAATTTAATCCGTACAACAATGGTGTATGAGCTGCGGGTTTGTATGTAATGGTGTATTAACACTGACAGTAAAAGAGCTCAATTAAATTCACATTTTGGTCTTCACAAGCTTGACACAAACTGAGCCTTGGTTACATTTTGAGGGGTTACATGTTTTAGGAAGTACTTTTTTAAATAAAAATAAGTACAGATATAGAAAAATCACAAAGTCAGATGTGGATGAGTGCATTGATAAGAATATGTGAAGCTACACTCTGCAAAAAAGGAAATACAGTAAAAAAATCCCATGCAAAATTACAGATTTTTTCTGTAACTGGATGTGTTATAAAGAATATTACACTATCTAGTAAAAACAGAAATGTTCTTGCAGCTGTTTTTCCTGTATATTTGTAAACTTTTTCTTTAATTTGATGTTTTTTCTGTTTTTATTTCAAAACATTCTGTAAAATTACATTTTTACAGTATATGATTTGTTTTTCTCTCTCTTCCTATTCACTCCGATCACTTCTTCTCCTCTTCCCTGCTCAACTTCACACTCTCCTTCCACCCAGTCTTGGTATATATACCCACAGCATGGGAAGTGGATCGAGAACATATTATGAAGGTAGAAATGAGAGGAATAGCAATTTGTGAGTTCTATAAGTATGTAACAATTAGTTCAGTGTGAAAGGTCCAGTAATAGAGTTCCACTCTCCTCCAGTAGCACTCAGGTCTATTCAAGACACATTGTGATTGAGTTATTAGCATGCTAATATATCCACACCCCTCTCGCAAGTGTGATAATAATACAACCTTGATGTGTCATTACCTGCATGCTGATCGTGATTTATAAAAGATTAGACTCCAGACCGTTTTAAAGGTTTCTTAATGTTGTGTGCATTAACCGAGAGCAGTTATAATATGGTGATTTCTACTATATTTCTCTCGGTCAGTCGGTCTGTCTGTATGTAATAATCCATAGAGACATTTATATTTTTCTTTATGTTTGTTAGTAATATGTTAAATTAAGTATTTACTCACCCTCTTGTCATTTCAAACTTATATGACTTCTGCAGAACACAAAAGAAGATATTTTGAAGAATGTTGGTAACAAAGCAACAGCAGTACCCAGTGACTTGCATTGGTTTGTGTTCATACAATAGAAGTCAATGGGTACCACCATTGTTCGTTTACCAACATTCTTCAAAATATCTTTGTGTTCTGTCAAAGAAAGAAAGTCATACATCCCATCCCTTTTAAATATTGTCGGTATGGGCAGACAAATTTCCTGATGGTATAAATTGTGTTAATGCTGATATGAATAGAATATGTTGTACTGTATATTGCTTATATAAGGTTGCTACTACAAGCAATTAACTCAACAACCTTTTCTTTTATGTTCGCCATATTCAGAAGAGCGCTTTATAGACAATCTGAGTCACTCTAATGACATTCAAGCTGTAGCAAGAAAATGTTTTGGTACGTGGATACAGTGCATTTGAAACACATTACACGTCAAGGAAATGAAATCTATAGTGAACTTGGTTCGACTGTGCACAGCTTGTTTAGAAATCGGCCAATGCTACATTCTCAACAGCAGCGTGGGGTTACGACACGAAATGTCACATTGCCATGATTAATAGCACAAATACCGTAATAACATACATAAAGATTCAGAGCAGCTGAGCCGGGTGGTTTATGGAAAGATAGATGGTGTCCTACACAGAGCCAGGGTACCACTATACCACCTACAATACACGCTTTCCCTTTATTATGATAGACCAGTGAAACAAATGAAGACGTTTTAGAGACATATTTACATACTTTTTGTGCGATGTCTCTGTACTAAAACGGCATCTTATACAATAATTCTGTTTAACTATAACATGCATGAAAATTCCCACCATAGTAGGACAATTTGCTTTATAATTTTTTTGTTCTGTCAACACAAAAGAAGATATTTTGAAGAATGTTGGACAGCAAACATTTCTGGGGCACTATTTTTTTCTATTGTAAAATATGGTGGCCAAGATCTCTTTGGTTGCAAGTATCTTTCTCTGTGTTCATCAGAACAAAGACATTGATACAGCTTTAGAACAATTCGAGGGTGAGTAAATGATGACAGAATTTTATTTTTGGGTGATCTGTCTCTTTAAATAGTGCTGTATGGTAAGCATGTATTAAATTAGTAGTTCACTAAAAATTCACTCACCCACATGTCATAAAAGCTGTCCGTGTGTTCATTTTTTTTTTCAATGAAAAACAAATTGAGGCTTTTGAGGAAAAGTTTCCAAGGTTAAATGGGGGGGGGGGTACATTTTCAGGTCCCAATGACAGTTTAATTGCCGTTTCAAAAGGCTAGGAACGACACCAACCGACGATTTAGGATTTTGTCTAGCGGAATGATTTTTCCAAGAAAAGGTTATAATTATATACTTTTTAAACATAAAATAATGGCTTTCCCTGCCTAGGAGGTCCTCCAGGATGCGCGTCCATGACTTCCATATTATGCATTCACATTGGAAAGATTATGCGTGACATAGATTTAAACATCCCTGAAATGCACACGACCATTTTAAACAATAGTCTTGCACAAAGAAAAAATGTGTCTTTCAACATCCAAGAATCTTCTTTCTCCACACTCGTGAACACTGGGTCAGAACTTCCGCTTACTTCACACAGGACCATTTCAACATGATTACGGAGTACGTGAACTCATGGACGGGCTACATGCAGACCTCCGAGGCAGTGCAAGCCATATGATTATGTGTAAAAAGTATATTATTTTTTTGTTTTCTTGGAAACACGTTGTTTTCGACAGAAAAATAAACACACAGACGTCTTGTATGACATGTGGATGAGTGAAGTATCCTGACATTTTTCTTTATAGTGAACTACTCCTTTAAGTCATTGTTTTCAGATCAAGCATGCTTCCTTTTCTTATGTATATTAGGGACTTTAAAAAATGTCGGGTCCAAAATAATCCAATAAAATGACCCATACTGCTCAAACTCAGTGTATGGGTAGAAAAAACATTGCAAAGTTTTTAAGAGCGTATGTGAAGACAATTTTTTTTAAACAGAGAAAACATTTTGGTATCCAACGACACAGAACCAAGAAGCTAACAGTTAGTTCTGCTTTTCGCTCTTTTCACTGCTTTCCTTTCCTGCCTTCCCATCTACGTGATGTATAGCTTGTTTCAAGCACAGATTACTCTGAGAGCTTGGGAGACTGAGCAAGGAAAAACACTACATCCAAGATGCTGCCGTATAAAGGATCTGAAACAGATTAACAGGCCCCATCCTTTCGGGCTGCGCAGTCAGTGTGGAAATGACTTTTCCATGCCTTGCTGAATGCTCATGTGAGTGGAGCTTTTTATTTTTTGTCTTGAAGCGTTTGGGGAAAAACTACTCTGTTAAACAGTTTCCCATGCAAAGCCATCAGCTCCGGCGACCCCATTTTAGATCAAACGCATTGCCTTGTCCTCGTAAATGTAATGATTTTAAATCTTGGATTGAATGGATATCATATCCTGAAGGACGAGTGTGTGTTTAACATCGAGACAAATGTTAAGCGGAGCCAATGAAATAAAGGACAGTGGCTATGTGAATAAATTAGGTTTTTGGTTAATAGCTCGAGTCAGCACAAATCTTACATTCACATTCCTTTTGTTTTTCATTTTTCGTTCCCTTTTTTAATAAGGAAATCTAAACGTTACTTATTGATAAACTCATAATGGCTTCTTTCTTGCTCTGTAAGAGCTTCAGTAGGAAGCTTTTTTTACTTAAGCTAATTAAGGCAGGATAGATAAAGCTATACAAAAGTGAGGAATAAAGCCTTTGTGGAGAGTTTTAGAATGTCGGAAGTCCTTTGCCAAAACTCAATTTTAATTGTAATATGAATGTACGGATGCATTCTTGGGGTATGAGAAACACGCTTCAATGTTCCTTTCTAGCAATGCGACTATATAATAGTTCTGTAACTTTATTTTTATGCTATCTATGCTATCTTATGTAACTTTATTTTAAGCACTTTTCTTTTAAAATGCAGCTTTTACAGTGACAAGCTACTTTTTCCACCAAGTAGTTGCACATCATGATGCAAAATTTTCATGTTGCATTGTACAGCAAGTCGAGGCAATAGTCAAACACTGCTTCTATATTATTGTCTAAAGTGAATTGGTTTGTTTGGACGGTCCATAAAACCATAAATGTACCGGTTAAGAATACAAGATTCAAGCCTCTGGGTTTTCTTTTTTTTAACTTTATATTTTATTACTTGCTTATATTGACTACTGTATGTGTTTGAGTGTAATAGTTTAAAAAAATATATAATAAGAATAAATATAGATGTAATGTATTGTGCAAATCTTATTTTTAAAAATAGGAATACCACATTTCTATAATTTATAATACATCCTTTTTGTTACCCTTTTCTAGAGCTTGATAAGAAATAAGAAGAGTGATGGTGAGAATGTAAATGCGAAAATGATCAAAACATGAAATACTTTTCTCAGACTCGACTCTGCGCCGATGTATTTTTCACAGAAAATTGACCATTGCAAACGTTGTTAGTTCAGAATAAGCCTGCCGGCTGCTTTCACTGCGGCAGTAAAAATTCGTTTCACTCTAAAACTTTTCATCCGTCAAAGTCAATAGTGTCCCCTATATATCTCTCCATATATCTGTCTATCCATATATCCATCCATCCATCTTCCTATTTTACCAGTACGAATGTTTTTGTAACATCTGTGTATTTATTTTGTGGATTTCTTACATGGTCTATTCGCTCAGCACACAGACTATAAAAGCATGTATGCTTAAAAAAACGGACAGTAAGAGACCCGGTAGTGCATGCTAATAATGAGAGCAGGATTTAACACTTTAATCAATGTTTGATTAATATTTAGTCATTTTCCTGCCCCAGGAAGGCCTTTGTAATGGGATTTCTGCTGTTTCCTCTTTTGCTGCTTGAGCCTTGGGCAAATTACACTACTCTACATGAGACTCCAAAGACAGGAAGTGCCCCGACACCTCACCAAACACACCGACCCTGGACTGAATGTCATGCTCTGGAATAGAACTAACCCCTTAGGAAAAGCCAGCCGGTAATATCCGTCTCTACAGCGAGGCCCTTCATTAAACCTCATTAGAAGTCCTAAATCAGCTCTTTACACCCACTCTCACCCAAAACCAAAACTGCTGACAGGCCCATACATGCTTACTACAGGAAGCTTTGCTGAGAAAGATTTAATTGCTCAGAGATTGCTCTTCCATAGCTCAGGAGAATAAATGGAGATCTCAGTTGTTTAATTGAAGTTTCTTAACGTTGCCTCGTATGGGTCTTTAATTCCTCAAGAGAAATTACATTTGGAGGCTAGTCCATGCAGTTCATGAGCGCATAACTGTGTTAAAATCTACATGAATACGTGAAGTATATTAAATTGTATTTTTATTGCCGTCACTGCTCACTGTTTCATTGAAGTTCTTCACCTTTTTTTAAAAAAAAATTGGAAAATCTCATAATGTTAGTGTTTTATAAAATAGTTTGAAAGTGAATATTCTGTTAGTAGTCTACTGTTTAGTACAGTGGCACTGCAGGACACATACAGTTAGCGTTTTAATCTAAAATTAGAACATTTACTTTTTTGTTTGTTTTTTATCTACTTCTCATAAATATTCTTATAGTGACACTGAAGTATACGTATACTGACAGCAAGTTTGCAGTATTTGGCCTTAACTTGCACTCATTGAATTTGCATACTTCGTTTTGGTAACAAAGCTCAGATTTTTTTGAAGTATTTGATAACACATATTTTCTTAAAAAAACTTCAATAAAAACTTAACTTATGACAGACGAGAGGTAACAACGACAAGAGGAACCAAGACAAGGGTAACAACGGTCCAGCACAAGACAGCAAACATAAGGACTTTAAATAGGAAAGCAACTAAGAAGAGGAAACGAGGAAGACACTAAAACTAAAAAAACAACTACAAAGAGGACAGGATCATGACACATTGCTGTGTATAAAAACCAATCAAATGTGCTTACAATCGATGCCACATTTTAAGAATATTTAGATGCAGGTAAAGATTCTCTTTCAATTTTAGTTGAAAAACTTTAATTTTATCTAGCTATACTAATTTCAACTAAATTAGAGAAAATATAAGATAAAGTTGATCTCATATTTTAAATATTTTGAACAGTCCACAGAGTTGACCAGATTACATTTAACTGCAAGTTGTCCCAAGTAAAAAAAGGTGCACCATGATAGATGTACTTAAAGTGCTCTTTTTTCATGCTACAGTGCTTTTTCACTTAAGTGCTTTTTTATACACTAGTTTTGTACTTAATGTACAATATTTCTTTAGGGGAATACTTGAGAAGTGTACTCGACTGTGCTATTTTAAAACACCATGAATACAAGTACAAAAAAAAACATTTTTTGTACATTAAATACTAAATCAATTTGTGACAAAAGAGCACTTTAAGTGCATTATGAAAGTAATATTAACTTAAAGTGTACTTAGTGCACTTTCTTTACCTGGGCTATACCTTATTGTAACAAGGTTCAATAAAAAGGAAGGAAGGAGAAGGGAACCGGCAAACAATATAAAACAAACCACAACATAAACCCAGTCCTGGTCCTCTCTCATCGACGGTCCAGTCGCTCGTTCGCTTTTGCTCCCGATCTCCGCCGTGATATGAGACTGGTGTGCGCACAGCTGATGCTCAATGACACTCACTCACTCACTACTCCACTACACTTATATAACTGTGTTTGTGACAAATAAAAATCTTGAAGATTGAAATAAAATTAAATGAAATTTGTTTGTAGAATAACAATTAACCTGCATGTTTTTCTCAAATAATATCACTGTGTAGATTACAGAACCTCGTCTGTGTAATTGGTTGCTCATACTTTTATTATTGGTTCCACACACCCATTATAACCTGAGAGCCTATCCAGCTGTCTGTTAATTCAAGGTTGAAGGAAGGTTATCTGGATGTCTTGATAAAAGCCTAAAGCTAAATATTACATGCATGTGAATTTTTGTGTGTGTTTTCCCCAGGGGCGTAGCAAGCTTTTCAAAAGTGCGGGGGATGGATGTGTTTTGTTTGTAAACAATGAAAACCTTGAACGTAATGACAGAAAGGTACAAAAGGTATAACATACAAGATATAAAAAGCTTCCCATTTAAATGTGTGATACTAGTAAAGTATAAAAACACATTCGGAACACACAGAAAATAAGTCAAAACTCTGTTGTGAAAATACACAACCTTGCTAATGAATCAGAAAAACTTTAATAATCACAGGGGGGAAGACAGTGGAAAGCTTGATAGTGACATTGGTCTGACAGGACTGTGACCGCTAAAGTTTGCTTACTTGCACCTTAAAAAGGGGAGATATAAAAAAACGCCCACACAAAGCTTTTTCTCTGGTGGTATAAATAATGTAACAATTTTCTGTTTTTAAACATTAAAATAATATACACTTTTCGTTCATAGTTCTTCAACAGGTACAATCAAACATAATAGGTAAGTATCCACAAAAGTATTCAGCTAAACAAAAAAAGCAATGTTCAAAATATCAAAATCAATAAACCCATAAATACAGTGCTTAACAAGGACAATTTGTCCCTCCTCCTCGTCAATTCCCTGCCTTCTTCATCACAGTTACTTTATACATTGCATGCCACATAAATAACCCAATTTAGCTATTTCTGAACAATATCCCAATTTCCAATTAGCATTAGTCTAAAAACTAAATATAATTCAGAAAACACTCGACATATCAACAAAACATAAACAGAACATCTCCCCAAACACATATCAAGGTTATTTAAAAACTTTGAAAGCATAAACACTCATTCAAAGTCGCTGGAAAAGGAACACGTAAATAACCATAACCGTTCCCGCCTCCTCAGCACGAGCTAACCGATAAATCTAACACACCAAGAGAGGCGGGACTTAAGGCAGAACAGCCAATCATCATCCGGTCACACTCAAAGCCGGTGTTCTGATTGAGTGGGAGGGGAGAGGAGAGGAAGCAGCCGCATCGAGCGCAGACACAGAGCGGACAGAGAAACGCTGGAGTGACTGCTGTAAGGCGTTTTGTAAAAACTGCTGAAAAACTGCAAAAAAAGTGCGGGTGTTTAACCCTTTCACCGGGAAAAGTGTGGGTGTTAAAACACCCACATCCCCCACGGTTGCGACGCCCCTGGTTTTCCCACACTCTGCTGCGATTTTTCTCTGTTTGTATATTAATAAAGTGACCTGAGAGTCAGTGTTAGACAGGCTGTTGGAGGATTTAAAGATTAGCCTGGCTCTCTCTTCACTCAGTCTTCTGCTCCACCTTTATGGAAGTATGATATGTTTATTGGCCTGCCAGACGCACAAGAGAGAAGCACCCCCCCACCAGCGTCTGGCTTCCTCTCCATCTCTCTCACATTTTTTGGCGCTCATCCATTATCTGCTTCATTTCTTTCCCCTTGTGCACTTCCTGTATCTTTTCCTTATTAAATCTCGCCCGCTTGTGCTTTTCTGGCTCTTTTTCCTCCCTGATATGAACTGTGGAGATTTACAGCGGATAATCAAAATCACCATCTTGCCTATTAATCTCTATTTCTGTCTTTATCTATTTCAACTGCGCTCCACTTGGGCACACATGTGTCTTTCTCAGTTACTGTCTTGTATTGTGAAAAGTAGATGTAGACAGTCAGTCTGTAATTGTCCTATATTGTGACTCACTTCTTGTCTGGACTGGCTTGCTGTTGTTAAACACTGAGGAGCATGGAAATAAAGTTGCCTTGACATATTCTTCAATCCAACAGCAATGTGAAAGACTGACAGCATGACAAGACACATGAAAACTGTGATAAAATCCAGGTTACCACAAGTGAGGTCGCCATGTTTGTGTTAAAAAAAGTATTTGGTTTATAAAGGTGATTACTCTAAAATTGTTAACTAAAGTCATCTTTTAATCCTCTTCACATCTTCATAAACCTCTGTTCCAGACTTCCTCCATTAAACAAAACGTTTCCCATTTGCAAAAAGAAATATTTCTTGACATTTTCGAATGGTTCGCATTATTAAATTTGATTGAATGGTGACAAGAGTATGTCACTAACTCGACTGGAACTCACATTATGCCTGTTATCTCTATTTTGATTTAAACTTGCCCTAATTTTGTCTAGAAAATAAAATATCAAAGTGTTCAATTACAGCAGAACACCTTTCAAGCAAAACATTTGAAAAAAACTAAAGGTGTTTAAAGAATATTGACTTATTTGGTCAACTGGTTGAAAGGGATTTCAATAATAGCAAAATAAATAAATAAATAACGCAATAGTTCTATTATAGTTTGCCGATTACGGTCTAAATTTTGTCATACAACAAATTTCACACGGTAATAAATGTCACCTGTTTCTACTGTAGCTGCATGAATTATATTCAAATGAATATTAAATATATAAATATTTGGTATTACCATAAAAAAATCGTATACACCCAAATTCAAACTTAATTTTTATAGGCCAAGCGACTTTTAAAATTAACCTTTAACTATAGAATTAAAGGCAGCTTTAAGTGTTGCAAGTGTCTGAGTACTTTGTGGATCCATTTAAATTGTTCTGTTTTGGTCAATAGGACCACAACGATTCATATATTTCAAACGTTTTAAATTTGAATTACTTTCATTCTCTGAGGAGAGGTACCGTAGCACAGATGGGAGGACAGAACCTTCACGGATCATGTGACATGCTGAGCTACATGATTGTCTTCAATGTTTTTAAGGCTTAAAGCAGCGGGCGTGGCAGACAAAATCACATCAACTTGAAGCCTGCACATGCACCCACTCATCCCCTCTGGATAACTTTTTTTTTTCGTTTCTCTGGGCAAAACCCTCAACATTTAGCACAACAGGAGAGCTGTAATCTTTCCCGCTGTCATCAACCAACCAAGCAGTTTCCCAACGAAGACAATTGATCAATGTTCCACCACAAGAAAAAATGCTCCTCAAATTTATAAAAGGAGAAAAAGAGTTAAGATGAAACACATGGGATACATATGCTCTGATTAATAGATGTGAAGCTAAAAAGCTTTTTAGCATAATATTCCTCAATAAATCACACCCTTAGAGAGAAAATAGAAGGTAAGCTACAGGATAGTGTGCTATCCCTTCACTGCATACAGTATCTGCTGGTCTGGCCCAGGTACGTCACACTTTGATAAACAGCCCAACCTCAACCTCAACCTCCATCTATCTTAATGTTTTAGAAATCATCCAGCAGAGAGGCAGAATCACTTAATCTTTACAAGCCTTATGGTGAAAGAGGGCCGAGTCAATGGAGTGTGAGCAATATGACCGGGAAGGTCACGGGCTGGACGTGGTGATGAGGGCTCACAGAGACTATTACATTAGTGTTTTTTAATGATGTCAGAATGGATATCTATTGTCTGATTACCTAAAGTTTAGGATGGAAGAGGTAGCTTGACAGACCAGGTTGGCACAGGTATGTGGTGTTTGAGGGGCTGATAAACATTGAAAACAGCTAAAGGTGAGAACGGCTTCACAAATTCGGCAAGACGTTCATTATCACCTGCGGCAAGCCTGAAAGCGTTTGCTTTGATATCTACGTCTCGCTTTCTTCGTCACATTCAATTTACAATGTCTAAAAATAGTGGTGATAAACCGGATGGAACACCAAATTAAATAGATTTGGACAGAGCGAAGTCTATAAGTTAGTATGCTTTCTTGTAAAATAAAGTGTTTATATAAAGCTGCTAAAGATGAATTATCGCCGTTGTCCTTCCAACACCTCATATGTCCAAATTCACTGTTCTTTTAAAAATACTGTGTCGTCGTCAGACTTGACAAGCACTTTTAAATGCTTTGTATTGGTTAGATATTTGCAAAACCCAGTGACAAACATAAAGGTGACTAATAATAATGGTTTATGGCAAAACATAAAAATCACAAAAATATAAATATACGATGTTTCAGAAGGATAGCAGTGTTATGTTTATTAAATGTGACACTGCTGGTGAAACCAGTCATAAGTCTCAAAACCAACTTTTGAGAAAACGAGCATCAAGTTTGATTACAACCATTGATTTTGGCAATTTCAATCATTGACATGGCCTTATACTCTATAATATTATACATATATATAATATTGACATAATATATCCACTGTCACCAAATAACACAGTCACAGTGAGCTGCTTCATGCACATGACTTACACATTACTAGCGTTAGCATAGACTTGATTCCTTACCATGATGTCTTCCGCACGAGCGCACCTCTTACACCGCCTGCCCGTTTAGCTGTTTACAGCAGGGGTGCGGCATCCCTCACGGAGCCATTAGCACAATCTGCAAACCGAGCATAGTAAGAGACTTTGTGGTATTTCATATTATTATTTTATGATTGTTAATCTCGCAGCATCTCTGTTCCTGTGCAGCAGGCGTCTGTAATATCCTCTCTCAGGACTGAGGTATTTCTGCTGGGCTGGTAGTAAATAATCTCCCTGCGATTGAGCAGCGTGTTTATGGTCTATCCGGGACAGCTGGGCCAACTAAACTTAATCAGTTTATTAGTGGAGTGCTGAGGAAATGTGATATATGATGTCTGGGGTAATCACAAGTCATCATGCTTCACTTGGCGGCCACGGATTTTATAACAGTGCCAATTATTCCTCCGTTATTAATTATAAAACATTTTACTATTTACATTTTCTATCACCCGGGATTTTACGCCGGGTTACACGTAAAAGCTGCGCGCGGGAACAAAGCTATACGCCGGGACCTCCGGTTGTATGTTAGGAAAGATAATTAGTTTCCCCCATACAGCACGGGGTTTTACGGCCCAGCGGGGGTGCTTGGAGCTAGATTTGGATTGTGAAACCGAGAGTCCTTGATTTGAATCAAAAAGCTGCATTTCAGGTAATAAAAGAAGGAAGGAAAGCTTAGCTGCTGCCAGTCACAACCTAGGATGATGTCATCCTTTCAGATTTGTCGTAACTCTTTTCATCTCTATTATTTTCACTCTGTTATGAGACGTGAGCGAGTTTGACTAGGCTTATATGTGCTCGAGGTCTCGCTGTCTCTCACCGACACAGCCCGCTTTGATCCGTTTTTCATTCCGGGTGAATTGCTGCAATTTCCCGGCGGATCTGACGGTGTGTTGGTGGCCTATGATCAGAAAGAACCAGGATGCTTCAGAGTTTAGGTTCGCCAGAGGATAGGAGAAGTCCTCTTTGAAATTTCACATCGTAACCGCTCTCATTAGGAATAGTGTCAAAACGTTAACAGTCAGACTAAGTGTAACTCTATCTTTGAAAGTTATATATGAATCCTTATCTTACTATCTGCCCCCAATATCATCTATACACATGGAGATGTCCTGAATGTTGCTTTGCAAAGATGCCTTCAAAATTTTGTTTCCATCATTTAAGGTTAGGGGATTTATTCAGAGCCTGTGGTTCTGCTTTTAACATCCTCACATGCAAAATAAAATATGTTCCTGTGTTGATTTTTATGACAACTTAAACGCTCTGTGATTTCACTATAGGAATGGCTGCTATTTTTCTTCTAAAACAATAAGCAGAATATATGGCACAAGGATTTGCCACTAGCCTTTGCTTGTTGGAGACAAAAGAAAATGTTAAAAAAAATTAAGAGCCCATTCCAAATTGTTATTTCATCAGCATGCCATCGTGGTCCATGTCTGTTAAATTTAAACAAAATCAAACCTCAGGGGCCAGTTGTTCAAAGTTGAATTCACAATCCTCTTTTTTTCCTTTTGAACAACCCGTGTTTAAGGTTCGATCCAATCCGATAGCTGAAATCCAATCAGATAACCTTGAACAACTGGTACCATCTGTGACAAAGTCATCCAACAGCAATGTGAAAGACTCAAAGCATGACAAGACACATGAATGCTGTGATAAAAATCCAGGTCATCACATTAAGAAAGATTAAAAAATATACAAATATGAATGCTGCATTGCTTAAAAGTGAATATAAATAATTTTCTTTGCAGTATTTGAGGTCTGAAAAAATACAGGGCATATTTTCTGGTTTCATTTTCTGCAAATAGAAACAATATTTTTTATTTGAAATTTGGTAACAATATTGTACACAAAAATGATCATTTTACCTTTAATATTAATTCTGAAAAATTGAAAATAATTTGAAATTGACCCCTTTTTTTCTGCGGCTATAAATCTGAAATAATGTCATAATGAAAGAGCATAATGAAACAATTATCCAGCATTTTCAGCTTTTTTATTTCAGTACTTCTTATATAATTCTTATATCAATAACATTTATGTCACTTGAATGGGATTCTTACCTATTTTTGTTTGTCTTGTTTTCCAGTACAAATAAATGAAGATACAGTTTACCTGAGAAGTTTAAGTTTCAAATTAATTCAGTAAACTTAATTCGAGTTCATTTTGCTAACCCCAGATATGTTACCTTGTTTTAATTTTTTTTCCTTTTAAAATGTTTTCATAAGCACTTAATACCAAACTTTTTTTGTTTTACTATTGAATTAGTCTGTCAGAGATACTATTATATAGTACTGGCCTTTACATTTCCCTGTCTCTTTTAAAAACATAGAAAGTCATATGAGGTGTATCATCAGCAGGTAGGCCTGAGGTTCATTAGAAGCTGAGTGTTGCTGTTCTCTGACAGCGTGTCAGCTGAGACGACAGCAGCTGGTGCACAGCATCACCTGTGATGATGTGTCTCTAATCAAAGGCTTCCTCTTTGGAGGCGAGTCGTCTTAGATCTCACACTCTTAAAATAAGAGCACAGATCTTTTTGAATATATAGCAGAGGCACTTGCACAAAGACAAATACAAAGATATTTTGTTCAAATAAAAGTCGCCAGTGTGATGTGGGTTTTGATTTTTGTTTCTGCATACGTTCTGTATTATTTTTGTGTTGGCACATGAAATTGAGAGCTATACAGATACTTTAGCATTTGCTTTAGCAGCTTTGAAGTCACTTTGTTCATTTTGCGGATGCTGCAGGATTCTTCACCTGTGTTCTGTTAACCATATGTGATATTTTCTTCACAGCTGTTAATAAACATGTTTTGTTTATTTTTGCTCCTTCAGACAAAAAATGTAATCTAGTATATTTTGTCGTTTTATGTGCTTAAAGGGACAGTTCACCTGAAGAAATAAAATTCTGTCATTTTCTACCACTCCTGTCTGAATTTCTTCCTTCCGTAAAACACATAAGATGCTATTTTGAAGCAAGTTTGTAACCAAACCGCAGCGGCACCCATTCAGTTCTATTGTATGTACACAACACCAAAGCAAGTCAATGGGTGTCAGTTTTTGCAACATTTAACACACATTATTTTTGTGTTTTGCAGATGAAAGTTACAGAGGTTTGACTTTACAAGAAGGTGAGTAAATGATGACAGAATTTTCATTTTTGGGTGACCTATCCCTTTACACAAATTCTCCAATAAAACATTTACATGTAATTTTTGACACCTTGGTCATTTGTTAAATGTATATGTTGTTATTTATAGCAAATATGAAATAATGTTTAGCATCAAAATCGCAGTTGATTTTGTTGTTTCCTGCAGTTCGAGGATGGGTAAATCTACTGTAATATCAAACATACCACCTAACAGACAGTGTTAACATGACTTGTCCATTCAACTAGTCAGAAAAGAGCTTGGCAGATCCATAGCTGTCTGTGACAGAGCAGACTGAGACATGCTCAACACAGAAAAATAAAGCTTTTAATGAAGTAACAATTAAGTTATTTATGTCTATTATTGTATTAGTTTCTATCTATTTTGAGAGTTACCATCAATGAGTAAACTGTTTTATCAAGCTAACTAACAAGCTTTTGTTGTCACTCTCTCACTTTCTCTCTTGTGTTTTGCTAGTTCAATTTGCATTTTGTTGAGTAACACACAAGTGATGGTGTTGATGAGCAGTGTTAGCTTACAGTTGCCTGTATTGTAGCTAATTAAACTTAAAAATACACCAATACTATCTTTATTTATCTAACAAGGTAAAGCCTAGACAATCCTAACAATTTATGTTCTTTTAGCTGTTGTTGGTCTTTTTATGAATCGATTGTTTCATTTGATTACCAGTGTAAGAAATTTAGCAGAATCTAGTGGTGAGGTTGCAGATTGCAATCAATGGCTCACTTTCAATTGTCAATTGTTTCATTCACATTTCGTTGTGTTTTTGCTCATTTGCCAAAGGAGATAATGTATTTATAAAACATTCTCTGTAGAGCAGTTTGTCCGTTTAGGGATACTGTAGAAACAACATAGTGAATTCTGGTGTATGTAAATAGAAATAGCTAATTCTAAGGTAATAAAAACATAACGCTTCATTATGTATGGTCTTTATACACCTCTGAAAACATAGTTATATATAGTACATGACATTTCTGTCAATTGATCCTCCAAAAAATTAAATTAGGATATGACTTGAATTCCTTTAATTGATTGACCAATTATAATTGATTGTAACTGTAGGATAAGTAATAAGGTATGAGATCCACTAAAATATCATAATTTACATTTTGAAGAAAGATAAAAGCATGTCAGGTCAGAATCAATACATTTGACAACAAATATAGACCGAGATGAAATGAACCATTAACGTAAGCTGTTGTGCGACACCTCTCCACAATCAACATAGTTGTTTAATTCTGTAAAATATTTTTTTTCTCTAAAATACACTGCAATATAAGACAACCATTTATGGTTTGATTCGCCCATACGTGTAAAAACTGTTGGTTAATTGAAACTTCTGTACACTTACACTTTTAGAACAAAATGACTAAATCCAGATTGCAGCCACAACATTGAATATTTATGGCGAGTTCAAGAAATCTGTATGTTATGATTTAAGAAAATGCATGTTTTTTTAGGTATGTTTCTCAGAAAAACCTGTTATTCACAAGGACATCTTTTCTTGTAATATAACATCTTACATATATCTAATTAACCATATGAGTCACTTCACTTTGTAAAAAATACTTTTGATTTAAACTGACATTTCCAGCCCATGGGCCGCAATACTTTCTTTGTCTTTCAGAAATAGCGGGTAGCAAAATAGCATCTTTCCAGGGTTATTTGCTGAGTAGAGATTATTGACAATGGTTCATTGAAGGCTGTTTGATCTGGTCTCTGATTTTGGCTGAGCGCTTTGGGTATTTTGGCTCATGAGTGTTGTTGGAGATTTTCTTTTCCGTTGTAAATGTTTGCAGGAATGATTTGAATGAATGCACTCATCACAGTCTCTCTCTATATCACACTCGCACAAACATTTTCATCTGTGAGGCAGCGCGAGGTGAGGTCAAAATGACATACGCACCTGACAACACTCCAGAGTCTGTCATCTCACCTCCACTGTAGACTTTTGGCATCCATCTCTCGTCCTTATGTTAAAACTCTAACTCCTCATTTTATGCTTACTGTAGGTGACAATAAGTATTGTAAATGTAATTTCTTTCATAAATTATAAATAGCTTTTTAAAAGTTACTTTTGAATTCACGTGCCCTCCACAACTTCCGGTTCACAGGGATTTTAAACCAGGAGTGTTGAATCATCCGGGGGGTTTCTTAGTGTTGCTATGGTAAGAGAAGACAATTTGTTGGTTTCATAACCAACATGTTTTTTAGAATAACCTCTCATGCACAAGCAACTTTTTTATTTTAGTATAGTACATTTAACATTCCAAAATACATATTTTAGTATCCGATTCAGATTTAGCCACATGAGTCACAACGGTTTGCAAAAATAAATAAAGCTTTTGATTGAATGTCATAGTTCAGTAAAGCTAATATTTCTTATTTGTAATTATTTTTGTAATACCAACAAATAGGAGCAATTTTCAGATTGTGAATAAAGAGTTTCAACCGCAACTGATATTAACAGCTTTTATTAAATCTGACAGGTGATATTACTATAAAAACATTGTTATTTGTTTATCTGTTCTCCTATGTTGTTTTCAAGAAATACTGTATAAAGCACAAATATTGTTTTATCTTCTAACCTATAAAACCAATTAAATACTAAATAAATGACTTGTTTAAAATTCAATCTCTCTGTAGAAAGACTGTTATTAATAATAATATTATGTGACACTGTGTGTATGTTGATTCGGTGAATTACACCAATTACTTAAAGGAGCAATGTGGAGATTTTCGTGTCGTCTAGCAATGATCAGTCAGTAAATCCTCCTAAATATTATACACAGCACCTTTAAGACTTCGACAATGTGTTACCAGAATATTCAGAATGTAAAATTCATGCTAAAATATATTTTCTGTAACAGTACGGCTTTCACATAGCTTTTAAAGTACAGTATGCCAAGCTTTGATTCTGTAATGCTAACATGAACGTGCACGTGCTCAATGTATGTCAGTGTTCGACTGTCTATGAGTGTTCAGTAAAGGTGGCCTGCTGTTTTTCATGAAAATAAATGAGGCATGAGGAGGAACACTGCGATTTGCTGGGAGCATTATCACGCCACACCTTTCGGCCAGTCAAATTCAAGTATTTTCCAAAGCGTGCTATAATGCGCGATAATTCACTGGCCGCAAATTTAAATAAAGACCCTAATCTGCTCTCTTAATGCAAAGAAACGTGATCAACAGAGCTGCTCCTTAACAAGCAGAAAATGGGACTCCCACTTTCTTTAGCACCCTGGCTCTCTCCGCTTTTGTGCTGCTGTCAACGCTAAGCTCCACTGCTAAGGAAGGCGCAACATCGTAGAGGCACAGAACCGAACAAGCACCTCTTATGTGGCTGAACGCACAGAAATAGAGAAAGAAGATAAAAGCCAAATGGGGACGCGGAAAGCCTGGGCATGCGGCACCGTATGTGAGAGAGAAAAACAAACCTAATGAAAGCGAAGGAATCCGGTGGAGGAACAAGGAAGATGGGTTTCACCTCTGTTAGTTTTATTTTAATATGGGGATTTGAAACTGAGCATCTTGAGACGCCACGCTCGGCTCTGCCTGTCCACACTAACTGTGTGTATTCACCAACCCTCTGAAGCTCCAGATTAGGGGACCCTCGTTTGGTCACACAACAGCGTAGAACGTCTTCATTAGCACTAAGGGTTTAATATGCCAAAACTACCCTCAAAAAGTCAAGGTTGTCCAAGAAATGTTGTAAGTACTTATACAGAGACATAAATCCGCAGCTCGTGTTTCCTTCAAGTCACCTTCCGTATAGTCTTAATTACCCCGTGCTTGCTTTCCGTCCTCTAGGGTGGTCTTCAATGTGGGGGAGAGAGAATTGAGCAGTAACATTCATCATCTCAGCTTTTCATGCCTCTTCAATGCTTGACTAAGCTAAAAATGTATATTTGGCGTCCTCGCATGTAATCGGGTCTACAGAGCAGTGCTGAGCAGAAGGTTCCCAGTTGCACTCAATCTCTCCTGGCTCGCCCACCACACAGGGCCGTCGTGTGAAACTTCATTAGTAAGCTCTCTGTGGTCCTCTACTCGCTCTGGTGTCTTAATGCAATTCAGTTTGTGGATTATAACAAAAACTCTTAGGAACATACATAGATTTTATCAGTAAAATAAAAATGGTGGATGATTTCCTTGAAGGGAAGCTGTTTTTGCATTACCTTAATGAAGTTAAAGGGAAAGTTCACCCAAAAATGAAAATTCTGTCATAATTTACTCATCCTCTTGTCATTTCTAACATGTATGACTTTCTTTTTCAGCAGAACACCAAAACAATTTTTATTTTGAAGAATGTTCTTTACCGACACCCATTCACGGTGCAGGTGCTGTTTGGTTACCAACATTCTTCAAAATATCTTCTTTTGTGTTTTGCAGAAGAAATTACAAGAGGACAAGTAAATGATGACAGAATAAAAAAAGATCTCTTAAAAAAGCATTTTGAATTTAAGAAATGAATCAATACATTATTTTTTTCTTCTGTATCAGAAACTAAACAACGGACATTTATCTAAACTGTATATCCGATGTTTTTTGTACAGGTAAAAAAGTACACTAAAATACACTTAATATATTATAATTGTTCCATTTCACAATAATTTTGTAATTAATATCGAAAAAGTTAGTCTTTAGTACCTTTTTATTGTTTAAATTTTAAAGAGACAGTGTAGATAATAATAAACATCTATGATGTAAATGTACCCAGATCAGTCAGAAACTTTCATTTCTTTGCCACGTGTTCTTAGGCCAAGTAGCCTAACTAAAAAGAAAATAAGAAAATATTTTTAAGAAATCCCAAGAAGATCTAAGTGTACTTTACTGACTATATTTTAATTATATTATAGAAACCTAATGTGTGAAAATAGAGCACTTTAAGTACATGGACGTGTACTAAATGTAATTAAATAAAGTGTAGTGCACTATTCTATTTACCAGGAACCTGTCTTTGTTAAACAGGTAGGCAAAATAGTTTTCATTTGAAGACAATGGCATTTAATACAGACGGTTTATTATCTTGTTTACACAGCTGTGGTGCTAACAAGATTGATTCCTATTTTGCAGTGAGCTAGTATTAATTTGAGCAAGCAAGGACGTGAGCCATTCTGAATTGAATTTAAAGTGCCCTTTACTGAATTAAAATTAAAATTGAGCAGTCGTACTGTAGCAAACAGGATGCAAAATTGAAATTTGAATGTGAATATAAGGAAGTTAAAATTAATTTAAATTCAAATACATTCCATTTACTGCAAATTACACCTTGGCTGTGGGGTTTGGCCAATGCCATTCAAATTCACACTGAATTGAAAGGGAGCTGGTCCTTAAATGATTGAACAATCCTTTAAGATTTAATTTCAATAAACATATTACCCCGGACGTTTCTATGAAGCTCTGATTAAGCTTTATTTTAATATTAAAAGCAGTTTTAACATTTAAATGTTAAAATCAGCATCTACGGGCAGTCTAGACACCGTTGTCTAGTGTGTTTTCCATTCCATTCCATTCCATTTTCTACCGCTTATCCGAACTACCTCGGGTCACGGGGAGCCTGCGCCTATCTCAGGAGTCTTCGGGCATCAAGGCAGGATACACCCTGGATGGAGTGCCAACCCATCGCAGTGCACACACACTCACTCATTCACTCACGCACTCACACCCTACGGACAATTTTTTCCAGAGATGCCAATCAACCTACCATGCATGTCTGTCTTTGGACCAGGGGAGGAAACCGGAGTACCCGGAGGAAACCCCTGAGGCACGGGGAGAACATGCAAACTCCACACACACAAGTCGGAAGCGGGAATCGAACCCCCAAGCCTGGAGGTGTGAGGCGAACGTGCTAACCACTAAGCCACCGTGCCCCCCTAGTGTGTCTTTCAATAAAGATAAATATTTTTTAAGCTAGCTACTTAGCTGATTTTTTCCTCTACAGTGCCATCTGTTGTTTAGGGGAAGTGTAAGAAAGCATTCAGAATATGAATGGCTCTCAATGTCTGATGGTGACATAATTTTAAAGTACTGTGCCATTAAATTATTTTATTATGCAGGTAACTTGCTATTATCATATCATGTTGCCATTGCGTGCAAAATAAATATTTCTGAAACATTATAACCGTCACAATCACTCTTTCGGTAACAAATTGCTTCAAATGATCGGATAAAAAATATTCATAAAACAACAAAATACATAAATCTTCATGACTAATGCTAACACTCAATTAACTAATATATATTAATCAAAAATATTAGAGTTTTTCAAAGAAACATGAAATCCAAAACAACACAATGGGGCTTTATGATTGGTATCAAACTGCGTATTCCACAAACATCAGACTTATGGAGAAATTAATACTTTTGTCAAAAACAGTCGGAGTGGCGGGCAAATACATATATAAGCAATCAAAAATGTGTCAGTTACTGGCGCTGATTCTGTTAACTCCGCCCCCTTTGGGCCAATCCCCTCTCCGCTGCGTTTCCCCTCTGAGTGACCCCACTGGAGCTCCATCTGTTCTAGCTCTTTCTGTTGTTCCCTGTAGAACAGAGCGGAACAGAAGTTTATCACTTTAAATTCTGCCAGCAGGAGGCTTTGTTTAGAAATGGCTTTGATTCTCTATCTCTCTTTCAGAAGCAAGGCTCTGACACTCTCGTGGTTCATGGAAAACTTGGGCTGGCACAAGTCTTCTCATTTTGTCTAGAAAGTATGCGTCTTTGAGAGAGTGCAAGGTCCGTTTGGGTCACCTTTACAAGTGATTTTGATTGTCTCAGCAATTCAGCTGTATCTTTGCTAATCTTTGAGATGAGGAAACTTTTAATGCAGAAATTTTATCAGTCACGTGTTGTGGATGTTTTACTCTCTGATCTGGGCTGTGTCATTTTTTGGAGGATCTTTTCATATAATATACAGTTCATAACTGTGTCTTCAGAGGTGTATAGAAACCTTACAAAATGATTTTATTACCATTGTATGAGCAATTTCTTTCTACATACACAGCGGGTCCCCTTACGTGGAATTCACCATGTTGTTTCTACAGTAGCAAATAAAGAAAACGTGACAACATTTTAGTCCTGTGAGAGCCGTAATAGTGTCTCGAAAGGGAGGAGTAGAGTGAGCCATTAGTTGCAATTCGTAACCTCATTGCTAGATGCTGCTAAATTTCATAAACTGGACCTTTAAGTATTTAAGACACAGATTTGCTCATTAACACTGTGTCTACACTGTACGCAGTGCGTTGCGACGAGATAAAAGACAATAGAATGCATTAGAACCTTTATAATTTTAAATTTTCTCCTCACTTGATGCAGCGTGCCTGTCGCATCTGGTGTAGACACAATGTAAGAGAATTTGTGCAGACTCTTTCTTATTTATCAGATTGTTTATAGAATCGTTTTTCTTTATTTCCAATTGTTGTTAAGATTAAAAAAATGTCATTACACTTTCAGACAACTCATTTGCATCCCATTGTAGAGTTTGTAGAAACTGTTCTTATTGTGTTTTACACATGTGAACAAAACATAAAAAATTCAAAAGACACAAAAAGGGCTCATTTCTAACAACAAAGGCTGATATGTGCAGAATAGATATGCTTAACTATTTCATATTATATGATGGCCCTTAAAGTAATGGGCATGAAAAACGTAATGCTTCTAAATGCAAGATTATCCTAATCATTTATTTCGTCTTTGTTCAGTTTGGGAAAGAACATTGGTTAAACCTAAAAGCAAAGTTTCTTCTAAGAAAAAGATGTCTCTTTACGTAGTCAGGTTTATGGCAATTTCTTTGCATGAATTTGTAATTTCTTTCTGGTGCCTTACAAATACCTTTTGTTCATTCTGTAATGGTCTTCTTTAGCTTTCTCCTCTTTTGTTGTTCAGAATACTTTTGTATTTTCTGCCCTGGAAATAGATTATTCACTTTTATAGTTCTGAAAATTTCTCAATTCAATGCCAATGGCATGAATTGCATGTCTACCCTGTCATAAAACAAGCAAATCAAATTTTTTGATCTTTTATGGTGCATTTTTTTCTTAATGTAAGTTATTGTACTATACTTGTAGCCAGCCTGTAAAATTGTATTTTTAGCGTCAAAATTGGCTGTCCCGTGATGTGCTGATGATGAAAACCCAATGCTGGGATGAAAATGGAAACACCTTGAGACGTCAGGCTTGGCTTCCTGTACAGAAACAGCGTGTATCTCTTCACCAGACTGAAGAATGAAGTCTTTGATCACTGAAATGGACAAAGCTACTGTGTATTGCCACCCTCTGCCAATTATCAAGGCAATGAGCCCAACTGTCTCCAACTGTCTCCTGTCTCATTATGTGCCAGTTTGGATGATTAAGACTCTTTGTGCCACGGCTCAGGTCAAAGAGGGCACAAAGATGTCACAGACTGTGTGGATGTTTAGAGAAAGACACAAATGATGTCTTCTGAGTATTCTGCTTGCTTTATCGATTATTTCACCTCTGTCCATTCTCTCCTTAGGGTTTACAGCAGCTTCCCGTCAGCTCTTTTTCAAGCTTCCATTGTCAGATTTGATCATCAGCCGCTGATGTTGAGCTCAAGGAGATACTTCTACTGACCATTATGTTTTACAAAAGCATTTTGACATTTCTGGAGCAATTCCGACATTCAAACCTTACCCATAGATGCATTCCTGGTAAAAGTCAAGCATTAGAAACGATTTGGGATTGCTCGTAATGGCTTAGTATGCATATTTACAAGACCGTTGTGTTTAAGGGAATTCAACAGCTGTGGAGAGACACTGCGTGTGTGCTGTCAAGCTTTTATACTTAAAAACAATGATGGACTATCTGTCACTGGGAATAAAATATTTTGGCACTTATTGAAACCGACAGATGTGTATGCATGCTGAAGTACACAGGCACGTGTATTTAGGAGGAAGTACACAAAGGCTACTCAATCTGTTTTCCATCGCTCAACCTAGAAGAGTTTGTCATTTAAATACAACTGGCTGGTAAATCCTTCTTGTTGCTAGATGGAGTCAAAATGACAATAAGAGGAGTGTGAGGTTGTGGAGCAAACAGCAGGCTACTGTGGTCTTGTGTCCTTCACTCCATCACTATAAAACAGGCACCAGGTCGGGATTCACAAAATATTCTTAAGAAGAAAAATATTAAATGACCAAATACAGTATATCTTAAATGGCCATATTTTTTCATAAATTCTAATTTGAGTCTGTTTTTTATTCCCGAAAAAAAATCTTCTTAGACAGTTTCTTAAATATTTTTCTCAAGATTGATTTAGAAAGCATAGTCATTATGATCTTGATAAAAAATATTTCAGAACTTCCTGTAATTTATCTAGAACAATCTTATATTTTGTCTTAATAACAGTTTCGTGAATCCGGCCCCTGATTCTTAAAATGTCAAAATGGCACCCGACTCAATCTGCATAGAAACTGTGTATACCATACTATCTTCTTTTAAATAAAATCACGTTGCCATAATAATTGATTCATACAAATAATAATAGTATATTGAGCCTAATTTACAAAGAAAAGAAGCACTATTGCACTGAAAAGTGCAACAATACACGGCGCCTAGTGTAAATATCTGGCACAAGAGCTAAGAAACTTTGAAGTGAACTTGCCCCACATATCTATCTCTAATGCACACACACACAGAAATGCATACATACAGTTTGTTTTGTATTCTAAAGATTACACAAATCCAAATTCAGTGGTCTTTCCCCTTGATCTTTACTCTGGTATTCCACCATGATTTGTATCCCGACTCTCAGCAGGCTTTCATTTGATCCTCCTCTCTATACAGATATCAACCTTTCCACCATCTCTGTGCAATTTATAGCCAACATATGAAAATACTAATGGGAAAAGCTCCAAAAGGGTTGGAAACTACCATAAACAAGCTTGCTTTAGTCCCTATTCTGTTTTTAAGCTATTCAGACATTGATATAACTTTCATTGGATAATTATATATTAGGAAATTTTTCGATATCTGCCGTGAGCTGCTGCGGTTGTCAATATTGTTTATTGCATCCAGGCCATCAAAATTCTTTGTCTTTTCCATGCAAAAACAAGTAATTTTATGTAAATGCTTTAAGCACATTCTTGATTGATCAAAATGATTTTGTTGCACTTAAATCTGTGATTAGGCCTGTCGGAAAGTTCCCTGAAACATTCATTTATCACAGCAGACTTGAATTGTTTCCCGAGATTGTTATTTTCTCAGTCAAATACTCATTTAATCACAAAGTCGGTGGGGAAACGCAAGGGAACAAACAGTCTAACTTAAACATCCTGCAGAGACTATTAATGATGGAGATGCAGTTGAGGGAAGAAAAAAATGAATAAAGAAAATGTATGAAATGTGACCAACAGTGCAGAAATTCAAATATTCATTATATTCAACAAACTCACCAACACATTTTTCATATCTCTTTTCTCATTTTAATGAACAATCTGTGATCTTCTATAAATACTGATATATATCAAACTGAATCATAAACACATGTACATAGTTCATAAATGGTGGTCAAATCTATAAGATAACAAGTGTTCAAAAACCTGGTCTTACCATGGTAATGTTAAGAAAATTGTATTTTTTGTTAGTGTTATCTAACTCACTTATCATTAACTCAGCTATTGTTTGTTACGTTATTGTCAAGCAATTATAACTGATTTTTTTGCAATATTTTGTATAACTAGCAGTGTTGAATTTTGTCTAGTCAATTATTTGAAAATAAATGACCTTTATTTTGACCTTGAGTAGAGTGTATTTCTACACCCAATAAATACAAGAGATTTAAATACAACAAGCTTTGGTGTATTCATTGGTGATTCTGTAAACCTTTAGATTAGCCACAAATAAAATATATTAATGTATGAGTTCAAAATTGCATTCAGTGGTACCTACAGTAGGCTACAGTATGTGAAATCGCACAAACAGCACTTTGTCACTATCTCTCCTTTCACCTAAAAAATCATTCTGGAAAAAACCTGAAATACACACAAATACACAGGTTTAAACAAGCATCGTGGTCTGTTTTCAAGAATGTCCCAAGGGGTCAGCATGTTAATTTGAGCTGTGAAGACAGGTGGAGGAGATAATGTCTGTGGGTGGAAAAGAAATTCCAGCCATCGTTTCTTCTCCAAACAGCTGCTGGGTAAGAAACCAAGTCTTGACGTAATGGATAAACTAATCAGCCTGCCAGAGGACACTGCATTATATTCACAAAAAGACCCATTTATTCACATCTCTGCACCGGTTACTAGATTAGCATCAATGCCGCGTGCAACATAGCATTAGCGGTGATGTTTGTTTGGAGTGAAGGCAAAGAGCTTTTAATGTGGCAGTACAGTTTAACTAAAAAAAGTTTAACTAAATAACCACCAAAACAATAACAAAATATGCATTTCCACATGACAAAACTCTGTGAAAAGGTCAAAAGTGTACCCTGCCACAGTAAAAGACGAGCGATGAAATGTCGACTTCGACTGCTTGGCATGCTTTCGGCGCCATGCAGACCGATCAGTTGATGACATCATAGTACCGCGAGACTGATTTGAGAGCACATGGAGCATACTGCTATCGCGACACTTTATCAGAAAAGCGCCGTCTTGTCAACAGACATTTGATACGTATATACAGAATTTAATGACACGAATATGTGATTCACCGAAATGTCAATGCTTCCTTCTATTTGAGTGTGTTCTGGCTTTAAAAGTTGCTGTTTGACATTAAGGATCCTCGTATGGTTTGAATTTTTCTTAACCTTAAAAAAACACTTTGGTTTTGCACTTTAATCCCTGCATTAATACTTCAAACGACTTTTAATGCTAGATTTGTGTCAAGCGGTCGTAGTGGTAATTTACAGAGTACAGCAGTCGGGACTGAATCCCAGAGAATGCACGTGCGATAAAAAAAAATTGGAGCTTGAATGCCCTATAAAGTGATGGTTCACCCAAAAATGAAAATTCTGTCATCATTTACTCCCCCTCAGATTGTTCCAAACCTTTATACATTTCTTTGTTCTGCTAAACACCAAGGAGGATATTTGGAGAAATGTCAGTAACTGAGCATTCATTTTGGGGCGAATTAAGATGCTTTAGGTAATAATAGCATTTTCCAAATGCATAGAAGTGAATGGTTTATTAATCACTCGTCATCATTTTACTTTGGCCTGGCTCTTTAATGTTATAATTAATTGCATTCATATGTAAATGCTTTGAGATTTTCATACACTAATTTTGCTCTCATAAAATTTAAGGCACCTACAGGAGCCAGCTGAATAGACTTCCAACATTGGAAAATTAAGTGTACGTTTGTTATGAGATGCCAAAGTCTGTATTTAAAAGCAAGTAATCAATCAAAAAATGGTTTCATGCTGGCCTCTGAGTACCTACTTCCGCTTCTGACTAGTAGGGCTGTATTGGCATGATAGATGGGCCACGATACAATATATTGTTATATATTTCGATACGATACACAATAGTAATATAGTCTCATGAACTGGCCTTGTTTATTGTTTGATACTGTCGTATGAGGTCTAGTTATGATGGATGCATGGTTTTTACATTCAAAAACATCAAAATCAAGAAGTAATAGGCTATTTTTTACGCTCGGTTTTAATGGGCGTGCTGCACTGAAGACTTTATAAATAAGCGCCCACTGCTTTGAGTCGATAGCAGTTTGTGTAGTTGGAGGCTTCTGTGAATTTGGTTTGAGACGTAATGTTAGGTTACACATTAGCACAATTCACAGTTTTCGCACAGCATCAGTATTATATGGCGACCTCCTGTGATTTATGAATGACCTCCCCAGATCAGTATTTCATGTTACACATTCGCAAGGGATGATATTACTCAAATTTACTGACTTATTTCCCGGATGTGATGACAAGGCTTTGTGTATAGTTTGTATAGTTTGTATAGCCTATAGTTGTATGATGTTTAATGATACCTGTCAGCATTTGAGACCAGTGATCCCGAACCGGACAAAAGATCACCGCAATAATGGGTCTCAAATGTTATTAGAGTTTCCATGATAAATAAACAAATGGGAGACTCCCGGTAATTTATGGATATCACCCAGCACCCAAATTAATACGAAAACACTTCAAAACAGCCTCCATTATTCGCAAACGGTGGATAAAACCTTGAAAAATGACATAAATGCCCATCAAATCACAGAGATGCGATTCGCACGAGTTTAAGATCACAGTCAACCTCTGCAATTAATACAAATGACTTTAGGTTCCCCCCTATCAGTGTCATCATAGATAGGTGCATTCCAGAACCTGGTGTACACTGGGACTGGTGTCAAAAACGTATCTGTAAGGATAAGTGTAAAAACATCCCTTGCCTCTACAGAGTGGCCATGCTGTGCAATGCATGGATATTTAGATGTTGGATTGCGCCCCTCAAGTGGGTAGCACAGGGGAATAAGGTGGGTCACTTAAGTTACTTGGCTGTTGGTGCATTACAGTTAAAAAAATGACCATGGGCAGTATAAAACCCTTGGGTCATCCGTGCTTTGAATGCCCTGGTGTCACATCCGTGAAAGCACAATAAATGTCATTGTTACTTTTTGGAATAAACTTTTTGTCTAATGCACTGCAGTAGTCAAGGGACTTGGTGGGTCCTGACTTGCGAAGCTAACAAAAAGCATTTATTTTACAAACTGTAGCTCATTACTCCATGACTTATTTAAAAAACCAAATTACACCGACACATCAGCTCTGAAAGCTCGAAACGTGCTTATATTTTTCGCCATGCTCGCTTCCACTTACTTTTGGGAGTATGTATATGACATTATTTATTAAAAAAATTGGCAATAGTAGAGGTATCACTATCGATACACTATCGAAAAAAATATATTTATTGTGATAGCTACATGCATCAATATTTTTGTACAGCCCTTCTGACTAGTGTGCGCAATTTCAATGTTTTTTGTGCTTTTTCTAATATGTAGATACTAATAATGATATGTAATTGTAATGGTAATATAAATTAAGGTTATTAAATCTGACAAAAAAAATTATATTACTCAATGTTTTAAATCGGGGTCTCATTAACTAAAAAAGCTATACTATAGACATATAAATATAGAGTTGCACTTGCATTACATGAAATCTGCACATAAGTGGATGTGAATGCAACATAAGTACAGTATTATATTATTTCCATATGGATTTTCATTTTTCATTAACCCATTTAATGTTTGTATTACTATGCATGAACAAAAAAAGTATTTAACTGAACAGCAAATCGGCACAAAAAAACGATTTCTATTTCCTACATTGTCTCTTATTGTAAATTCTATCAGCTTTGAGCAGAGAAAGGTAACTTGCCAATACCTCTCAGTGTTGTTTCTAAACTACCTGTACTCCAGACAAAAACTAAAAATAGGCACTGTTATCCAATATAGCATGTGAAAGAATCAGATTTTTTGCCCAGTGAAGAGAAATATGAGACTGGCCTCAGTGAGGTGAGAGGATACTCATGGTATCACAACACAATAAAATGCTTCCTTTCTGCCAAATTTGGTATTGTTGTGTGTAATATTATTCATGTAGAATATTTAAAATGAATATCAAATAATTGGTTTTCATACTTTTGTTACCTATTTCTTATGTGTCTAGTAAACGTTTTAGCACAGATCTGTTAATGGTGTTTTACAGCATGCTTATAATGTGACTATTGATAGTCACTATTTAGGATTGGATTTAGACCGCTCAAAGATGCTTTCTGTACCAATGAGCAAATGATATGATAAATGGAGATGTAAAAAGATACTGTAGCTTTCCCCAGGTTTTATTGAGTTTGGTTCAGTTGACCCATGCTAGGTGGGAGCCAGGTGCCATACCACTTGTGGGCAATTATTTCTTTATTGATGGTCATTCATAAGCAGTAGTGTGTTGACATACATTTTATTTTTAAACTGATTCTTTGCTGCCACCCCTAACATTTTTCCTTACTTTTTACATCTTTGAATATCATGACATAATTATGGGGGGATTAAACACCATCCGAGTAACAGCAACTGAATAACTAATGGGCAGCTTTCCCAAGGTATCTCCTGTTTTTAGTCTTGTCATATTCGTTGATCTAAAATATCGGAGGAATTATTTTATTTTTATTTTATCCTTTTTGTTTGCTTTTGGGTTTTAAGCCTGTCTTGACCATGTTATAGCTCAGCAACTAGTGAGCAAATGACCTTGAAAGTTGACTTTGACTACTCCATTACTTTTAAGATTTACATTCAGTCATTTTACATGTATAATAGAAAGTGCTATACAGCTAAGCCAAGGCACATCGTATCTTCTTGCCTTATAGCGTCCCTGATTTAAAACGCAGTCTTAACAAAGGCATTTAATGACAAGACCATTGGCAGGACTATAAGTTCTGTTCAACGAGAGTCCAATGTTTTCCTACCAATAATTTCCTCCGAGCTTACAGGCCAGCGTATCTCTGAGTTTGTTCAAGCGGCGCATGTTCAACCGCTGTGCTGCAATGCATTCCCATAATAGCCTAGGACAAATAGATACACATTGTTTGTGTTTGTTTTTCCGAAGTCAGGGAAGCGCTTTATCATGAACCCCTACCTACAGACATCATTAGAATAACACAAAGTGACAAACTGAATAGTTCCTTTGCGTTCTCTTCTCTCTGTGGTCGCCTCACTCTCAATAACAGGTCTCTCGAATTTAAATCCCTTGTTTTCCAAACAGTGTTATTGCTTATCCCCAAGTTCTTGTCACTGAATGCCCTCAAGATTCACAAAAATCCAATTTAAGGCTTGTCTTTACCTATATATTCCCAGCATCCCTGTTGCGAGACTCGTGACAGTGGTGTCACGGCTGTAATTAAACGCTGAATCGCTGATCCGCCGATGTTAGCATGAGACAGCGGGTGGAGTGGTCGCGGCAGTAATGGCCCCATTAGAATTTCAGAAATCCTCTTATCGCTACGGAGATGCTGGGAGCTCTGTCACATCCTCCCTGCCACCACGCTCCAACTGTAAGCATTTTAATGGCACATTCGTCAAGAACCGTAATGAATTCTGGTAGTTTTGCACTCTGTCTAAGGAATCATAGAGCTGAAAAGGGGGAAAAGTGTGTTTGTGTGTGCGTTTACGTAAGATGGATGCCAGCAATGCATATATTTTGACATTAGATAGGCCAAAAAAGTCTTTACTAACTTAGAAAGACCTAGTCTACCCTCGAACAGCAGGCCTACTGGCCGCCCACAGTCCATTTACTGTGTGACTGATACATATTCACACACAAATGTGCAAAGTGTCTGCAAGCTGTAATCTGATTTGACCCACTCTACGCACTTCCAAGAGTGAAGGCGCACAAGGAATTTTATAAGTTAAAGTTCCAGGTTAAAACATTGAGCGCTTTGAAAGATGAAAAGATCATTGGATTTACCAATGTTTGCACAGAGTGACATCAATTGTTTAACGATATTTTAAGAGGTTTGTTTAAGGCAGGTAGAAGAAGCCAAACCACGCAATTGTTTTGTGTATTCTCTTTCCTAAATTTGAGATAGCCTACTGTGCACTTGCTACTTTTGGAAAGGGAGCATTTCTGATCACAGTCCTCAAATACTTTTGTTTTCCTTGTATGTTCTCTGAAATGAATTTTAGGGTGCTTAACTTTGCTGTGTAAATGAGCATATCGAGAGCTTTCATTTTAAGAGCAAGAGTCAGTTTCCTGCTGAGTGCGACTGCCACTTTAATGAAACTCATATCAGAGAGAGGAAGAAATGCAGAGAGAGGTGTGCTGACTGTCAAACACTGTACCCACATACAGCAGGCTAATTGCTTTAGCTGGACAGGTTGACATGGAGTGTGATAGATTGTCACTTTTAGAATGAGTAAAAAAGAAGTGATTATTTCTCCTTGGTACTGTGTGTGTTATGGGTGTTTTAAATAAATTGGTAATCCCAGAGAAGCAAATGTGTGTATTTAGAATTATGTCTGTTGTGTGTATACCACAATAGATCAAAATGATTATTAAATTAACTTTTAATGCTGATTTAATTTGTTTTAATAAATTTAGGAGACCATTCCAAATTTCCATTTAATCAGCATTTCTAGATGCATTGGGTCTTTTTAATTTCAACAATCAAACCTCAGGAGTGACATAAAGTCATGGAACGTGTGAGCAATGTGAAAGACTGACAGCATGACAAGACACATAAAAACTGTGATAAAAAAAGATTTTTTTCTCCAAATAAATGCATATAGAAACAATATGTTTATTTGAAATTAGTCAAAAATATTGTTTGTTGTTCACAGAATGAAACAAAAATGATAAGTTTACCAAAAAACACCTATTAAATTGTAAATTAAGAAAAAATAAAAATTATTTTGACATGGTCTCTTGATGTTACACTTAATCTGATAGTTCATGGCAATTTCTGTATGTGTAATATTGCCTTGAGAAAATCTTTGAATTATAACAGTTTTAATTTAAATGTCAATTCAAATGCTCTAATTTGATCACTGAAACCAACTGTTATGCAACACAACTGTAATGATTTAAATGATACGTTGGTGCAAAATAAATAGCAATATAATATAAAAGTGCAGAAATTGCAACAATAGCTGCATTTACAAGTTTATATGAAGAGTTCAGATGCAAAACCCTCTAAACGCCACCTCTGTCAAAAATGAAAATATTATGACTGTTAATGCTTTCCAAACATGCATGACATAAATAATTTAGCTTCAAAACCTACTAAATGCCACACTCTGCCCGGTCTGAAATATCTGGTTTTGCAGAAAGTAGGAGTAGGAGCCTGGTAAAAAATGCTAATTTAAATGAAAAAACGGTCCGATGGACTGGGATAATTTTGCATCTGAAGTTCTGAACTCTTCATTTGTAAAGTATACTAAAATATTAAAACTTTAGTTTAGTTCAGTAGTTACTAGCAACTTGCTTTTTTGATCATTTGATGAGTTGTACTAAAGAAGACTTGACTTTTGCAATAGAGATGCAAATATTAAAGGGATACTCCAACTGTTTGCTTTCCTCAATTTTTCAAAGTATTTCATTCTGTGTTCAATAAATGAGATATTTTGAAGATTGTAGGAAAGCAAACAGTTCTGGGTCACCTTTGACTGCTGTGTTTCCAATTTTTTTCTGAATATCCTTCTTTATGTTCAACAGAAAAAATACATTTGTACACGTTTGGAACAACGTTGGGGGTATAATTATTGACAGAATTTTCATTTTTGCGTGGAATATCCCGGTAATATCCAAATATATAACATTCGCCTATAACAAGTATTCAATCTAGAAATGTGCACTTTTATCCATAAATAAGTTTATATTACCAAATTGTATAATATAATGCTCATAGTTTTAGTCAATTTCTTGTTTTGGATTTTGTCTCAGGTTGTGGGCTATAGTTTTTAGCCTGTAATATAGCTGCCACAGCTGAAAACTCTTAAAAATAAAGGTGGTTCACGGTGCCATAGAATGACCTTTATTGTCTAAATGGTTCCATAAAGAACCTTCCTGTTTCACCAAAGATCTTTGTGGTGAAAAAAGGTTCTTCAGATTATAAAAATGTAAGAAAGAGAGAGTTCTTTAAAGAACCGTTGAGTGAAAGGTTATTTGTGGAACCAAAAATGATTCTTCTATGGCATTGCTCTGAAGAACCATTGTGGCACCTTTATTTTTAAGAGTGTAGCTGTTGGTTGCAACTTGCAACTGATAGATAGATAGGTCTTGTCCTAATACTGTTAGGGCTTGATTACACAAATATCTATAAAGGGCAATGGCTTTTGAAAGATTGCTCACTCGCTTCAAAAGCACCGCCCCCACGTCTCTCATTTCTCTCTTCGTATTTTCTTCCCCCAGTTTCATCCTTTCATCATAATCATATTGATCTGACTTAGCATATGCCTTTTGCTCCCCATACGAAATCACGAAAGTTATTGAAAAAAGTAAATTGGTATGAGCAGGAATAGCAAACCTCACTGTATATACAGCAAACGCTCACAAACATATACAGTGCATATACATTAATATTAATTTAGTGTTGGTTAACTGTCTTGTGTATACGTGTTTAGCAGGCAAAACCATTCACCGATCACTGCTGGTTCTGTCAGTGTCCCGGCTGAGGTTTATATCTGAAGTGCAGCATCTATATAAACTCTAATGCAGGAGGCCAAGACCGAAACTCCTGCACACCCTCCACACAATCACACCACATAACTCCAAGCCCTCCTCATTCCCGGTGTGAAGCCGAGACCTGCCAGGCTGTATAAGTGAAGAGGGCATCTGAATTCCTTTCGTCATCTTTATACAAGAGTCGCTCGCTCTTTTTTTTATGGATTCAGCGAGTCGTGCGGGGAAAGAAACAGTTTATTGATTTTTAGATTTAGCTAAGGGGAAAGGAAGGTGGAGGGAGCTCAGCTTTGCCTTTCCTCCCTTTTCCTGCCGTCTGAAAAGGGGTTTTAGTCCAATCTGGCAGCAGTGTGGGTGGTGACGGTGCTGGGCGGGGGCGAGGAGGTCATTCATCAGAGCATCTAGGTTTCAGCATAAACTAAAGGGGATGAGATAGGCTTCCTGCCAGTGAGCGATACAGTGATGTAATATGTATTAGGCTCACTGTGCATTCAGTGCGACCCATGTACAGTACAGTTTTGGAGACCAAACAAATGCCTTTGTCAGCTCTGACCCTTTTTACCTTTCCCAAAGCCTTTTTAAGTCACCGCACCGTGCACAAAGTAAATCTTTGCAAAGTATTGATTCTGTGTGAGGTGAATTGGATGAAGACTGCTTATTCATTGTGGGATTATGGCTCAAGATGTATTATACAATGATTTCGACAGGATGGTCGGGATACAGTGACCTTTGTCAGCAGTGGCCAAGTTGATATATCAGCAAAATGATCTTTATTAAAATATATTATGAGGCAAGTATTTTGTCCTGAAATCTGCTAAAGGAATATTTCCCCTCCAAAATCAAATGTCTGTATTTGTTTTCATGTTTCATCGGACGAGCGCATGCCTGACTGCCGGTTAACTTCCGGTTTGTGTTTGGTTAGTGTCTAATGTATAACTACATCTTACTGTGTAATAATATTATTTAAATAAACAGGTTGTTGAATTTAGTTGTATGTTCATTTTATTAAATAAACAATTTGTTGAATGGGTCCTTTAGTTTGTTTGCATTTAAACAAACCTTATGGTACATTGACATCTAGCGGTTGAGCTTGGTATCGGAGTCTAAAATCAAAATATTGTAGAGACAAGTTAAGTCAAGTAATGGTTCTTCTCTGTTTCTTTTGATTGTTATAAGAAATAATCTACAGGCACTAAATTGTTTGTGAATGCGTACCGGAAGTTTAGTCGGGGTAACAAAAGTGCACAGTAACGTTTGTTTATGTTGTTAAGATGAAACCGTCTATAGGTTTTACTCAACATAAGAGAGTTAAAAAAGAGGTTTTTGGTTTGTGGACGAAATATTTTTAATATGCAAATATTGTAGGGAACAAAATTTGTTGTAATGTTTTTTTTTCTTCACAATCCATATCAACCAGACAGAAACATTGCCCTGTGCTAAAATTGACACTATTATAGGAGTATTGATTGGACCACTGTAGCAATACTTTCTATTTTAATAGTATCTTGCTTGCGTAGTTGCACTTTTATGCTCTTTTATAGCTAATCCTATAGCTGGATGTCTATAGCTATAGATGTATCGCTTATATAAATCGAAAGGGGTCATATGACGCGGCTAAAAATAATATTTAAGGTGCAAAAACGCTGTATTTTCCACATACCGTGCATTTTTGTATCTCCTCTTTGCCCAGACTCTCTCAAACTTGCAATTTTTTTTACAAAGCTCATCGCTCTGAAAGTTGACCAGTACATAGTCGAGTACTGCAAGCGTGTGAGGGATTAGGGCTGCAACAAACGATTATTTAGATAGTCAATTAATCTAACGTTTATTAGACAGATTATTTGACTAATCGTCTATAATTTCAATGACTAATCAATACTTTTTAGTGATTATTCAGATTTTGCAACTAGTCAAAACATTGAATTATACATAATTTACGTAATGAATAAAATAAATTCAGTTTTTGAATTTTGAATTTCAGCTTTTTAAACTTGAACCAACTTGTTACTACTGGTTAAATTAGCTGATTCTGTCCAACTCGAATCACACACATACTTCTCTACAAACTTTTAAATACAAATAAAAATAAATAAATAAATCAGGTACTTTACAGATTATAGATTTTTTTTTAAATGTAAACAAATCTCTTGACAGAAGCATTAAGCAGCATTTCTATGACAATAGTTCAGTTTAACTCTTTCCCCGCCAGCCTTTTAAAAAAAAGTTGCCAGCCTACGCCAGCTTTTTTTAACATTTTCACATAACTTGAATGGCTCATATATTCTGTAAAGAATATATGGACAAACAATATGTCCAATGAAAGAACAGTCTCTGCTTTTAAACAAAATAAACCATATTCTTCTATCTTGATTTGTACTTTTTTTATCACTCCGTAGATGTGGGTAGGTTTCTTCAAAAATGCATCACTTTGATTATACAGCTGAGATAATTAATGTTTTTTGACAAAGATTCTGCCCTGATTACACTCAGAACAATCATTGGAAACCGATAAGAAATATATACGTTTTAGGATCTGGGATTCTGTACTTTTTCCCAAAGGTGTGTAACAGCGCCACCTACTGTACAACAGCACAAACACTGATTGCCGTAATAACTCGTCTTTGGCGGGGAACTGTTTTTTTTAATGACGAGATTACTCGTCAATAGTGCTGAACGAGTTAATGAAAAAGGAAATAATTAAAAAATAAAGACAAGATATAAGACTCTTAAAGGTTCTGTGTGTAAGTTTCAGATGCCACTATTGGCGATGTAGGAAATTGCAACCTACATTTCTGATAACCCCCTCTATCTCCCATTAGGGAAGCTACGGTTGGCGTCACAGGACAAAAGGGTTCCGTAAATGATAGCTGCCATTATAGTTGGTGTTGATAATTGCAATCTACGTCTCACAGGCGAACAACAGACCGAAGCTACGGACACAGGACAGAGATGTCGTCGTCTGAGACAGCAGAGAGTAACCTTTGCAAGTCAAGTGACGAGGTTTATTTACAAAGAAAAATTCCATTCCCATTCCATTTTCTACCGCTTATCCGAACTACCTCGGGTCACGGGGAGCCTGTGCCTCTCTCAGGAGTCATCGGGCATCAAGGCAGGATACACCCTGGATGGAGTGCCAACCCATCGCAGGGCACACACACTCACTCATTCACTCACGCACTCACACCCTACGGACAATTTTTTCCAGAGATGCCAATCAACCTACCATGCATGTCTTTGGACCAGGGGAGGAAACCGGAGTACCCGGAGGAAACCCCCGAGGCACGGGGAGAACATGCAAACTCCACACACACAAGTCGGAAGCGGGAATCGAACCCCCAACCCTGGAGGTGTGAGGCGAACGTGCTAGCCACTAAGCCACCGTGCCCCCCACAAAGAAAAATAAAAAAATTAAATTGACTTGAATTTATTATTTACTCTAATCGTTATAGTGAATATTATTGTTACTTGTTTAGCATTGTGTCAGAGATGTATTGGCTTATTTTGCATAGCATTTTTTGGAACGGTAACTTGGTTTGTAATTTACTGCCTATTGAAACCGCTTGCTAATGCTAAAGGCGTGTAATCTAACCGCGAAAGTCTTAGCAGACGTTTGGCATCACCCCAATTGATCAATTGTATCTTCTCAAATCTTCGTTGACACTGTATTACTGATAAACTATGCAACTTTTGGAAATTTGGATTTTATCCTATCAATTATTAAATTACACGTTTGTATGCACAGAAGCTAAGCAGTATTATAATATAATTTACACCCGATTTATGCAAATTATGATTGTAAAAATGATTTCTAACTTGATTTGCACACGGCCATGCAAAAAGGAATTATAGTACAATTACAAAGTGCTAAAAACAAGGAAAAATTCACTTGATGCTCATGCTCATCTATTAGCTAAAGCTATCAAACAAACAGTTCACGTATATAGCGGAAATTAGACAAACTTACCGGTCCAGCAGAAAGCTTGCAACTTCGGCGTCGCTTAGCAAACCCTTGTCCTGCTTCAGTGCCCTCCATTTGGGAAAAGCCATGCCGATGTTTATTCAGGTTTTCTGCCGTTTTTTGTCTCGACTTCGCCTTGCTGCATCGTATTTTCTCTTATTTGAACGAACAGATTGACGCTCTATCGGCTCTTGTGCAGAGTATGTGTGGTCCGCCATTATCGCGCTAATCCTTCTATGTAGTCGCTTTGCAAGCTGCCTCAAACCACAGCCGAAGAAGAAGAACTAGTCCCGTGCATCCTTCGTCTTTCGAAACGCGCTCAATTTGTCCATGTAGTGCTGCTATAGAAACATGGCTGTGCACATTGATAAATTACATGTAAGGGTGTGCCTGCGGTGTATATACATAAAATGGCTCATTGTAAGATAATATAAACATTTCGCTTCATTTTGTAAGGTATTTCTTCACCACTCACAACATAGTTTTGTATTATATATTACATTTTGGTGAATAAATCCTTCAAAATCCTACACACTGTACCTTTAACACTTAACGTCCCTCTCTTATAATCATTTCCTCTCATGTAATACCTAATAGTGTTATAATAATCATAACAGGCTTGACTCCTAAGCTCGATCAAAGCTTTATATTTTGCAAAACAAATAATAACATTACTGTAATTATATGATTATTTTTATTATTATCATTTCTATTATTATTGCTTTCTCTCATAAAAAGATTTACCGCTAAGTTAGTTAGTTAGCTCTAGATGGAGAACAGTCACCTCTCTCCTGCTCCGGGATGTTTCCTTTTTAAACGCTCCAGCATGCAGGTTGTGCTGCCGTGAAAGGCAAGTTCCATAGTGCCATAGCGGTCAAATTGTGATATTGCAGGCCCTCAAATTACGTCACATTATCAAACGACTACTCGACAACAAGAATATTTGTCGACATTTTTTTATTGTCAACGTTGTTGACAATGTCGACTAATCGTTTCAGCCCTAGATCATATTTTATCATATTTGGAACATCAATATTTTCAAACATCATTTGAAAAAGTAATTAAAATACAGTAACTAAGTACTTCGTAACTAGTTACACCCAACACTGCTTATAACACACCAAAGACACAGAAAAACACATATATGCACCATATGACCCCTTTAAATGAGCATGACCGACTTGGATTATACCCTTTGTTGCTGACAAAAAATTGAAAAGACAGAAGAGTGTAACTTTAGTTGTTTAGCAGAAGTGCTGACATATCCTGAAGTCTTTCATTTGAAAAGAGGAACATTACTGTACCTCCTGAAGTTCTCGGCATTGGGTTTGTTCTGTGCACTGGGCGGTGAGACCATATCTTTGAAACAGGCTTGTTTAAGACGAAACAGACTTGCTGAACAGAGAAAATGTGGAGTACCAATAAAAGCTAGAGGTTTATAGAGCTCAGCTCAGAATATTAATCATGGCCAATTCCAGCTGTCTGAATGAAGCCAGCTGTCTCTAATATGATCGCTCGGGTTTCTGTATAATTACTTGTATTTCTGGGTGGAGATTAGCGAGAACTGTAGATGTACATTTAGTCCCAAAGTTCGTAAAATCTTGTCAGACATTTGGCTGCTGACAGTGTTGGCTGACCCGTGAGTATTGGAACGGAGAGGCGTGATAATCTCAAAGTAATCAATAAGGTTAATATATTTGACCTCATCATGTATTTAACCCTGATACCAAATGTCTAAATGACTTTAAATCAGATTACTACCGCCGATTGCAGATGTACTTAAAAATGTGTGTTTGTGTGCGTGTTTAAACATATGCATGTGCAATCTTCTGAACAAGTGCGCATTCATTATCGCCTCCATCAAAAGAATGCGGTTTGTGCATGAGAACTCTGTAATGATGTTGCTAATTAACACAATTACGCTAATTGTGCGAAATGTTATGGCTCCTCAAAGGCTCCCATGCAGCGCGCATTTAACAAATCTGTCACCTCGCCACAAACCCGTCACATATTCATAAACACTGTTTTTCTCTTTTCTTTTTACGAACTTCAACTTTCACTTTTCAAGGTTGCAAGATGCTTCTGGAATGCTATTATGATGATTTCAGCATTTACATTTAGATGGAAGAAGTATTTGAGGGGAGGGAAATTTCCTCTTTTGAGAATTTGCAGAAAATGGTTTGTCAGTTGAACACTTTCAGGTCTATGGTAACTTAAAGGAAGGTTTCAAACAGAAAGCTCCCGAATCAAGCACCAGAGCCATTGTATGAGGTCTTGATCGGTCTTAGGTCTGACACTAAATAGAAGTGAACAGCAATGCAAGGTCTTAGTAATAGTGTTTGACCGACATGGATTTTTTAATGACCAGTTTCAATACTGTTACCGGAGAGCGTGGTGACTACCCAATGTTACAATACAGACAAACTATGTGTGATTTAATGAGCAGAAATGTAAATACAAAAATAGATGGCGTCTGTGTTTTACAGAAAATATGCAGTGAAGTTTGTAGAAGACTTTTCTTTGTGTAGAGTCCTCTGATGTTTTCCCACTTTGTATTCTGTGTTGGACGCACAGCTTTGCAATTTGTTGTGTTTTGCTGTAATTTCTGTCCAATGTCTTAACCGTTGTTTTCTTTTAGTTTTTAATAATTTAATTTGGTGTAATTGAGTTTATATCCTGGGGCTTTGCCAAGCATGTTTTGCTGAATAAATGCAGCCCCAAGTCATCTCTCTCTCTCTTGCTCGCTCACTCTCTCTCTTTTATTTTAACCTTAAAAAGTGTTTAACTAAAAGAATTTAAACTTTCAGCATAGTCATCAAAAACATTTTGGAGGAATTTTTCATGAGTTGTAACAGCCATTCCAGTTTCTTTTCAGAAAGTGCATGTATTTCTTTTCTTTTTCCATTACGTTATCGCAGGGTTTTTCTATTCCCAAAGTAGGGGTCGGGACTCCCGTGGGGGCACAAGATGATTTCCACAAATATTTTTTTATTATTAGGAGTTGCGTATTTAATCAATAAGTGTAACAAAACATAAAAAAATTGTCAAGTTCAAAATAAACCATAAATAAAACAAAATAAAAAGCCTTTGGAATTTCTTCCCCCTCGATGGGGACCTCTGAGGTGATTACGTCACATTAGTAACCGCATTAGGTTAGGTGCAGCAAGTCAATTTTGAGCACCATGTTAAACATTCTCATTGGTGCACGCAGGTTATTTTTCAGGCTTTATGTTTAGGTTATTTTAGAATGTCGAAATGAATCGGTGGTTAATATCGACCATAGACAACGCAGGGAGGCCAGCCGGGGAGGGCGGAGAAGGGTCGTCCTCAGGAAGGCTACGAAAGGAGGCCGGCGTTTGCATAAAGAGGACACGCATCCATCTACACTCGAATAGGTTTGATGAAGTTTGACCATCTTTAGTAATAGTTCATGGTTTATGTATAACAACAAATAAAAAATGAGTAAATAACTATGAAGTCATTTAGTGTTGTTTTGTGTTGTCAATATGCTCGTGTTTGGATGGAGCTATTAAGTGCATGTGCGCAGTTGTTCTGAAACAGAAGTTAATAATAATGCATCTGTCCAATTTCTCTATGAACCTCCCTTACAGTGAAGATTGTTACATACTTTTTGTTCTTTTGTTCCACATCTAAGCACAAAGATTTACGTAACAAGCGATTCAAATCTTCTAATCAGTTCAGGCAAAGATACAAGAGGTATATCAGCAAGAATCCAGATTAATCCTTCATATTTAGGCATCTTGCGTGCAAACATGTAAGTCCTTCATGTTTCATTTTTATCAGATTTACCGTCAAGAGCTCTGTGTGCTTGTATCGTAGAGGCAGGAAGCCGTTACTCTATTCTGCGGAAGCACCTGTTTCCATGACGATAACAGCCCTACCCTCTTTTGTCTACATTAAGGTGAGAGCCACGTCCTCGGAAGCGAGCGGACGGAAGGAAGAATGAAAGATAAGGTTGTTTTTCTCCCGCTATGCCCCCGCTCGGCGTTCTCTGGCATTTCTTCTCCCCCTATTGTGCCTTTCACGTTTTTATCAGCTTTAGAAGAAAATGTGGCCGCGGTGAGTCAAAACCAAGTTTTACAGTCCTCATATCTGCGTCTTTTAAGGCGGGAGCACAACTCAAATGCGAGGCGAGAATTCCTTGCAAATTGGTAGAAACATTTATCTTTAAGGAGCGGGAGTTAGAACAAGACACTTTGTAAAAGTTGCCTCGCTGAATTCGCCTTCCCTGGCTGATAGATGAGCCTTCTTCACCTTTATTGAAACGCAGTTTGATAAATGGGCAGGTCATTGATTCTGGCATTGGAAGCACGTCCTCCACCCTTCTGCATATTCTCTATAGGATACAGCAGATCACAGAGGTGCAGCACATTCATCACGCGCAGGTGATCATTGTCAAAATCTCTGTGACTCGTACAATAATGTGATCGGCAGGGGAAACACTGTGTGTCAGGTTAGTTACAGCTAAGGCTATGTTCACGTCGAAAAAAAAATCTTTGTTTTTTGTCTGTTCAACTCAGATCTGTTTCATTTTGTCTGAACAGAAGCAAAATCCCACTTAAAGTAGATTTTAGTTAATATATTTCAGTCTGAATGGTCAGTTTTGGATGCAATTTGTTTTTTCACCATTAGTTGGGCAGGTTATGTTAGGTTTTGTGACAACTAAACTCCTCTTGAGAATATACGATGTTCCCACCAGCGATCTTTTTGTGACACCTGCAGTGACAACGGCTGCAAACATTGCATGTGCTTCACTGTTTCTTATGCTGTTGTCTGCGCGAATGTCTTGGTGACTCAGCTCATGAAAAACATCAATGGCAAACATGTAGCAAAAGTTTCATACATGGAAAACCAATGCACGTTTGCATAGTTACTATGGCAACAAGTGTAGCCGTGCTAAAAAAATGGATGACTGTAAACAGAGAATCATGAGACACATAACTTACAATCAGTCTAAAAGAATATTTAGGAAAAAATCGTATTTCTTCCACAGTTTGAACAAGGCTTTGCAAACCTATAGTGTGTTTAAAGTTATTTTCAATATTTACCAGCATTATTTCTTTATGGGAACAAAGTTAAAATACTGGATATAACTGATAGAAAAGATAAGGTTATGGAAATTGTTAACATATAAAAAAGTGTTTTTGACAGGTGACTCATGAATGTGCGCATTCAGCACTTTTAAAGCAATTCCTCAGATCACTGCTTACAAAGTGCAGATTCTTTAGTTGTTATAAGTTGTTCAGCAAAGTTTTGAAACATCCAGTGTCGAAAAACATGACTTGAGACACAAAAATGAAAACACTATCATCATTTATTCACCCTCAAGTTGTTCCAACTCCTGTTGTATAACATTCTTTGTTACTTGAAACACAAAATCAAATGTTGGCCAGAATGACTGACAACTTTTTTCTTTCAGTGTGCTGGTTAAAACCATTGACACTATTCTCCAAAATGTCAAAATTCACACAAAAAAAAGGATATACTTGAAAGAAATGACAACATTTTTGGGTGAGTTATCTCGTATAAACCTGATTCTATCATAATTAAAGGATAATTTAAAACAACTGATTGATTTATTTTTCGGTACAAAAGGCTCGTTCTGATATCTATTCTTTTTTGACTATAGGGATGACACAGCACCCTGCAATAATGAACTTTTAGATTTTTCTAAGGTGTTGCTTGCCACTGGAATAAACTGCATCTTCCCGTGCAACATTAAATCTGTATGTGTTTGTTTGCTTCAGCATACATGGTAGGCCGACCTGAAAGACATGGATGAGACACACATAGCAATTTACAGGTCAGTTTTTACTATCTGTGATGAGGTGACAGCACTTAGCACTAATTGGGCTGTCGTCCTGTTTCTTTCTTTCTTACAGGTGGTCGTCTTCATCTTCCCTTTATATCATCTCCACCTTTGTAAAAGGAAAACATAAATATTTCAGAATCCAACCCACTGGCACCTTTGATCAAAATAACACACACACAAGAGAAATAAAGATGTATACAGTACCTAGCAAAAGTATTCATCCCCCTTCATTTTATTCACATTTTGTTATGTTGCTGCCAAATCACAATTTTAACTTGAGCTTTTGTGATAAGAGGGAATTGTATTCAAGCGAACATCATGTAAATGTTAGAACTGAAAACGCCCTTGTTACTGAGATTACATCTGTTATTGACACCATGTCCAGCGAACACCAGGTTCTGGAATGCACCTATCTATGACAACATTGATAGGTTGTCATCAACAAGGCACAGGTCGACCCTGAATTTTTGGAGAGTTTAAAATTAAAAAGCAGTGCTGTGCCTTCAGTATTGGATCCGATAGGAATGGTGCAGCACTCTTATGTGAGTAAACCATTTTTGTACTATGCGACACTATTGCTTTGTTAGAGATCACTTGATGTGCCCTGAGCTCTATTTGCACGAGATTAGTATTACCTGCGGACCTCTAGTCATTTGTAATAATTCCAGAGGTTGTCTGTTATATTAAGCTTGTGCGAATCGCCACCTCTGTGATTTAGTGGGCTCATATATAATTTTTCATATACATGGTTTTGTCCACCGTTTGCGAATAATGGAGGCTGTTTTGAAGTGTTAGGGCGTTTATTTCCAAGTGTCTTCAATGCGGCACGCCCATTTAAAACCAAGCGTTGTAGAATTGGCATCAAAACCTAGGTAGATAATAGCCTATTACTTATTGATTTTGATGTTTTTGGATGTAAAAACCACGCAAACATCATAAGTAGACCTCAAATAACAGTATAAAACAATTAACTAGCACAATTCATCAAACCTTTAACCTTTTTTTACATTAATCTACACTCCATGCACAATGATGTCAAAACAAAGACAGATTTGTGACTTAGAACTTTGCTAATTTATTAAAAATAAGATAAGCACATTGCATAGGTATTCATATCCTTAACTCAGTAGTTGGTTAAAGCACCTTTAAAGACTCAAATCTTTTGGGTATGATGTGACAAGCTTAACACATCTGTGTTTGACAATTTTCTGCCATTCTTCTCCTCAGATCCTCAGGTTGGATGGAGATCTTTCTGGGTTCAAGTCCAAGCACTGGCTGGGCCACTCAAGGACAAATTTGTTCAGAAGCCACTCTTGCATTGTTCTAGCTGTGTGCTTAGGATCATTGTCATATTGGAGAATGAACCATCCGCCCTGTCCGAGGTTATGAATGTTGTGGGCTAGATTTTCACGATCATTATCTCTGTAATTTCTGCCATTGAGCTTTCCTTCTACTCTGACAAATGCCCCAGTCCCTCCAGCTGAACACCCCCACATCATGATGCTCTTTCCACCACACTTTACTGTTGGGACGGTATTGTACAGGTGTCAAGCAGTGCCTGGTTTTCTCCAGACATGATGCATGAATCTGAGGGGAATCCGGAGAATCTTGTTTCTGACAGTTGGAAAGATTTGTTGAAAGGTACACTTTTGAATGTTTCAAGATTTCATTTGTCTTCACTTGGCAAAGAGTTGAGTCTTGCCACTCTGCAATAAAGCCCAGATTGATGGAGTGTTGCAGTGGTGTTTGTCTTTCTGTAAGTTTTCTCCCATTTCATATATGATCATGGAGCTCAACCAGAGTGATCATCAGCGTCTTGGTCACAACTCAAACCAAGACCCTTCCCCATCGATGGCTCAGTTTGGACTGGAGGTCAGCTCAACTAACAGATCTGGTGGTTTCAAACCACTTAGATTAGGAATTAATGGAGGCTACTTTCTTCTGTGAACCTTCAATGGAGCAGATCTTCAACAAATCTGTGTCTTGATAAAATCCTGTCTCAGAGCTCTACTGGCAGTTCTTTTGACCTCATCTCTTGGTTTTTAATTTGATATGCATTTTCATCTGTTGCACCTTTTATTGAGGTATTAGCCGCTCCAAATCATACTTATTCAATTAAATTTGCCACAGGTTAACACCACTCGAAGTGTATAAACATCAACAAGCAAAACTAATTGCCGCTGAGCTAAATTTCAAGTCTCCCAGAAAAGGGTATGAATACAAATCCAATGTACTTATTCCAGTTTTAATTTTTATAAATTTGAAAAGTTTGAACACAAATCTGTTTTTGTTTTGTCAGTATTGTGCATGGAGTGTAGAATATGTTTAATTTTTATTCAAAGTTTAAAGTTATTTGAAGTTAAAAGGCAGCAACAAAACAAAATGTGAATAAAATGAACGGGGATGATTTATTTTGCAAAGCACTGTATATTCCTATATACAACCGCAAAAAAATTAAGAGACCTTTCCAAACTTTCATTTACTCAGCATTTCTAGAGGTATTGTGGCCATTCCAGTCCAGTGTGTTAAAGGGAAACCCAAGAAACAAAATTTCTCCATGAATTACTCTCCCTCAAAGCATCCTATGTGAATATGTCTTCTTTAAGAATAATGCAGTCGGAGTTGTAAAACCAGCATCCTTTTTCTTCCAAGAGATAGAATGGGAGTGAATAGGGGTTGAGTTTTTGAGGCTCCAAAAAGTGCATCAACCGATCAAAGAACTGCTCGATACGGCTCTGTGGTCTTAACAAACGTTTTTCGGCAAATAAATGCAAATAGAAACAATATTTTGATTGACATATGCAAAAATTATCATACCAATAAATAGTAAATTCAGAAAAACTGAAAATGCTCTTTAAAATGGTTTTATAATTTTTTTTGCAGCTGCGAAAGATTTTACTTAGAGTAAAATAGCATATGGTTTTTAGGTCCTACTTTGGTTTATGGAGTGTCCAACAACAAGTTTATCTTAATACAATGTGTAAAAACACTATAATGTCGTAATAATAGGCAGTTATCCGTACCTTACTTCTTGACTGACTCTCAAATGATTCGTTCCGCGATTCATCCGTCTAGGCCCCTCCTACCCGCTAACAACTCTTGTCATAAAAACTCCCAGTGTGACAACATGCATGTTGTGCTTTTGCTTATCAATGAAATAAAATTTATTTTTTCTTAAAAATACTGTTAATACATTAGTAATACTATTATTTCGTCTTAACTGGTTTAGACGAACCAGTCTAAACCTTATCTTCACTCGCTAATGCAGACATATGTACCCGCCAGATCCATACGCTCTGCAAACGAACGGCGTCTTGTGGTCCCATCCCAAAAAGGTAAAAAATCTCTCTCGCGCACCTTCTCCGGATCTGTTCCACCTATGTGGAATGATCTGCCCGCTGCTACAAGATCTGCAGATTCTGTAGCCATATTTTAGAAACGTCTGAAAACACATATCTTCCGTCAACATCTGACTTATCTGTTCTGACTCTATTTTCTTCTCTACACTTTGAGAAAAAAATAAAAAAAAATGAACGGTTATGTATACTGTGTTAGGATATATGAGACCAGTCTTTTTTTTTGATTGCACATATGCTTTTGTTGTACTTATGCTGTCCCAATTGCTTCCATTGCCTACCCAACCTGTAAGTCGCTTTGCATAAAAGCATCTGCTACATGAAAATGTAAATGTAACTGTGCGATGTCATGGTACATAGAGCATTTCAGCAAGTCGACGTTATGAAAAATGATTGTAGTTTCACCCAATTATATCTATATAGGTGCACATGCTGCAAATGTGTCAAAATGCAAAGTTAATAGCAAGATGAACAAACTGTAACACCCCAGAAATAACGCTACATGCTAATGTTAGCATTATATGCATTAACTAAACAAAGACATAAGGTACGAAAATATTTCTTGGAAGTTAAGACAAAAATCAAAAGTCACACGTATAGGTTGGGATTCGGTGGAGCTAACAGGTCCAAATAGAGTTGGTATTGCCCCTTCTTTCAAGGATAGTCGTTTCATATACACTGCAGTGAACGCGCCAATATTATTAAACCAATCTTCGGTGAAATGACGCGCGCACAGTAAAACCCTGGGGTTATACTCCTTTTGTATCGTTTGAAAAATGAATTGTAACTCAGACTCAATAATTTTCGCTCAGACGTTCTTCCTTTGGAGGTTGAAATATGACCGACTTAGTGTCACACCATAGAACAGTGGCTCTAGACATGATACACACGCATAACGTACGAGCGACAGTGTTTGGGTGAGGAGAAATAAGTTTTCCCGGCAGTCACAGCAAAACGTAGGCGGGGACTATGTCTAGTTACGTAGATACGCGGGTGAACTATTCCACGTCTTGTTTGTGTGATTCAGAGTCGACTCCCATTTTAAGAAGCAAATAACTTTGTTATTTATTCACCTTCGACTTAGAAATTTGGCAGACAGCTTACTTTCAAACACGGCAACATAACAGACTGGATGAAATGTCATTTTCATGATCTCATGCTACATACTTTTTAAAGATGAGGTAAAACACAGTTTCTGCCAATCTCATATTCTTCTTGAATGCCTAAATATTCTACAGTAGAATTGCATATTTCGTACATATTTTGTGTATTTCGAAGAGTATTTTGTTTGATCAAATACAAAAAAAAGACAGATACAGCTGTACCATTATTACTGGAGATAGACGAGGGCCTGGAGGTGTGCAGAGGGGGGAGGAATTGATTCACTATAAATTTATGTTTTTACAATATGCACGTACACACGATTGGCAACAAAACACAGAAATATGACTTAAACACTATACGCACGGGATTAGTATTACCTTGGAACCTCTGGTCAACTGTAATGATTGCAGAGATTGTCTGTGATCTTAATCCTGTGCAAATCGGCCATGTCTGTGATTTTCCCACAATTATCATATATCATTAAACACCATACATCAATAGGCTATACAAACTATACGCAAAGCCTTACCATCACATCCGGGAAATAAGTCATTAAATTTGAGTAAAATCACAGGCTACACTTATCCCGTGCGAATGCGCCACATAAAATACAGATGTGGGGAGGTCATTTATAAATCACACGAGGTCCCCAGATAATACTAATCCCGTGCGAATAGGGCTTTAGTTTGACTAACAGTGTGCGCTTCATGTCCGGCATCTTCATGACTAGACCATCTACAATCTATCAGAGCAAACAAAAACAGCGAAACTTCCACCAGCCGAGTGAAGCGGCATTGATTGACGTGGTTGACATGCGGGCGTGCTCTTTATATCGCGTTCGCGCTCTTTATACCGCTGGATGACAAGTGGTTGTGCTTTTCCGGGAGAATTGTCCAATAAGGACTAAGAAACGGGAATCCATGTTTGAAAAAACATTCAGAAACCTGTGAATCGAGCACAGAAATACTACTTTATACGTTCAACTAGTTTTTTGACAAGTTGACCATGTTGAGCTTGAGAAGCCAACACGTTTAACAGTGTTAAAAAGTTAGAATGCGTGAAATAGCCTCTTACCTCATCTTTAAATGCTGTATGTTCGTAAAATGTAATTTCTTTTTTTTTTGTGTTGGGGTAGGCTTAGGAAAAAGTTCAAATACTGATAAGTCATCAGAACCTGTAAAATCTAATGGAGATTTACAAAGCATGTCCCCCACCCTTTCACCTCTACAAGCAAACAATCACATACAATTTGATAATATATATCGCCATAAACAATTTATAGGTGTGATTTATTGTGTTTACAGGCTTTTACTGAGGTCATTGTCACAAGCAACAAAAACGCAAGCCTAACAACTGCTTTGTTGGATGTGTGTTGTGTCCTGTTTGGGTCAAAGCGGTTTGTTGTAAAAGATTATAGCCACACAGTAATGTTAATAGACATATAAATGAGTGTGTTTACATTTGCACTGATATCTTTAAAAAAAAAGGTGTGTTAAGTCACTCAGTGTATGCAAGTCACTCAGTGTATGCAAGTCACTCAGTGTATGCTTAATGATGCATAGGGTTGTTATTTGGACACAGTTTTGTACAGTAAATGAAAGCAAAAATACCCATTTTACACAAGAGTCTTATAGGTTATAAGGCTGCATGCTTAAAAATGCAACATGTCTCCGACTTGTCCTGATCTTTTTCCTCATGGTCTTCTGATCAACCTGTTGTCTTCGAGGTGTGGATATTGTATAGATAGTATTGGACTGTACATTATGACTTTACTGTTTCTCTTATATCAATTAGCTTTCTCAAAACTGTTCCTCTCTTATTTCTCAATTCTATTTATCCACCAAAGAGGACGGCCAATGTAGAGGGTCATCTTCTCTCCCAATCTCTTAGCTTCTTCTCAAATTAATCAAGACTCCAGACACTTCCACAGGCTCCAATTCCACTTCAAAGCCAAACCATTTTCTGCAATCTGAAAGGCCTGTCATCACCATGCACGGACGGGAGAGAGAGAGAGAAATGCGAAGAGGAAGGCAGGAAAACCAATAAAGCGTATCCTAGAGATGCATACGTGGATGGTCTACACCACCCGGAAAGCAGAAGCTCATAGGGCTATGTCTGTGCTTCAGAGGTCTGCGGAGAAAATAATCATTCACTCTCTGTCTCTCTGAATTCCCCAGAAGTGTAAGTGGTGGTATCCTCATGTTCGCTGGCTCTGCATGAATTACGTTGCATCCGTGTGCCATTGTTGTGATAATGGGTAAAGTTATCTTCAAAGCTGAGTGGGGAACGCCGCGGGGTCGGAGAGAGGCAGCCTTCACACTGCGTCTAATCCGTGAAATTACACCTGCTGCCGCTTCCTCGCCAGCCACATTCCTGAAACTATTAAAATTAACAAAAGTTTCTGATAGAGACTTAATTAACATCCTGGCCTTTCCGGAAGCACCTTGCAAATGCAGGTACCCTTTCATGTTTGCGACAGAGAGAGAGAAAGGGAGGAAAAATAACTAAATTAGATTTGGTTGAGAAATTGTCGAGGGCTTGTGGGTTCATGCCTACCTGCTTGACGCTTTAAGGAGATCAAACGAAACGGACCTATATTTGACCATGTTCTTTCGTTTACGTCATTAATGCCGATCAGTTAGTGCTATTCTGTTACTCTGTGGGCAGTAAAAATAAGGCAGTGAGTAAATCTAATTTACAGACACAATTCTAATCAATGTTAAGTACTGCTTAACTCCAGTTTGTAAGAGTTTATATAAGCCAAATGTACTTTTGAATTTTGACAATGCAAATGACCTGACTCTGTTTAAATGACCTTATACATAATATATATTTCCATAGGTTACATTATATATAATTTATGTTTTATTGACAGAATAGTAATTGATTTCACTAAATATTGGAATAGATTTGTGTTATATGTCCAATACCTTTTGTCAGACAAGTTGAATGGATGTATTGTGTCCCTGTATATGTTAACAGAATTGATAAATAATAAGAGTGATTTGTGTAATTTGTAAGCGTGTATAGTTAGTCAATAAGTCAAATGCCACTGTGGTTTAATGGAGAAATCAATTTTTCTTCCTTGGCTTGACCTCAGAGAGCTAAAACAAACATCTTACCACAGCTAAAAAAAAGTGTAAACACATGTTGCATTAGCGTAGTCTTTTGTTTGGTCATTCATGTTCCTTGTACTGACACATGGGTCCACACATATCATATTTGTAAGTCATCATCAAAATAATAAGACCTGTTTTTATATTTTACTGAATCCCATGCTTCCAAAAGCCATTTTCTCAGTCCCACTCTCATACTTTTTATTTTAATAACTGTCATGAACTGGACTTGTTTATTGTTTTATACTGTTTAATGAGGTCTAATTATGACGTTTGCATGTTTTTACATTAAAAAACATCAAAATCAATAAGTAATTGGCAATTTTCATACCAAGTTTTGAGGCAGGCTCGACCAAGGCTCTGTTATAATGGGCGTGCCGCATTGAAGACTTTGAAGTAAATGCCCACTTCTATGATTGGATAGCAGTTTGCGTAGTAAACTTAGTTGGAGCCTTCTGTGAATTAGGTTGGATACGTAACGTTAGTAACTACACTGACTGCACAGCTTGTGATTTTATGGACTTATTTCCCGGATGTGATGGCAAGGCTTTGCGTGTAGTTTGTACAGCTAGTTGTTTGGTGTTTAATGATGTGTGACCGTACCTGTCAGCATTTGAGACCCGTGATCGCGAACCCGACACAAGATCACATGTCCTAATTGAGACAAGAGAGAGAGTTTACTTATGGATATAAAAACACTTCAAAACAGCCTCCATTATTCGCAAATGGTGTGTAACACCTTGTAAAATGATTTATGTGCCTGCCAAATCACAGAGATGCCGATTCGCACGAGACTAATATTATCACAGGACCTCTGTGTTTGTCAGAATATGGTAGGTAATTTGTGGGGAAATTTTTACTTTACAAATTACAGACATGGCCGATTCGCACAGGATTAACATAACAGACAACCTCTGCAATTATTACAAATGACCAGAGGTCCCCAGGTAATACTTATCACATGCGAAAAGGGCTATCAGGGCATATCAAGCCATCTCTAACAAAGCAATAGTGAAACATAGTACAACATTTTTTTACTCCCATAAGATTGTTAGTCATTGATATTCTTATGTAGAGGCGGTGTTCAACCTATCTATGACCTGGTGTTTGCTGAGCCTGGTGTCAATTACAGATGTAATTTCGGTAACAAGGGAGTTTTCAGTTTTGACACTTACAGATTGTTTGCTTGAATACGATTCCCTCTTATATAACAAAAGCTCTGGTTGAAATGAATGTCTTATTTTAGGACTCATTTAAGTGTTTAGCTACTAATGCAAGTATACTGTGTGTTAAAATCCTTTGACAGACATCTCTGAAAGTCTATATCTGACAAATTTTTACCCCTGAGGAGCTATACACCGCTCTTGTGTTGCTGAGTCATGTCTCTAAGCAATGAATACGCCTCACAGTTTTAAACTGAAATCAAAGGCCAATGCCTCAGCTTTAATGCTCTGACTCCTCAAGCCAAGGCCGTGTACCCTGAAATTTATCAAAGATTTCACCGCTATAAATTAAAATGACTTTATTTGCCCTAGCCGTTTTGTGCAGGCCGTTCCAGGCTTCTGTGCTCCACAGGCAAGCTCTAAAAAATGACCATTCTACTTGGTTTCACTGTGTGCATTTTAAGGTCTGCTCTTTATTGAAACAACCTGTTGCCAGCGTCTTTCTGCATCTGAGCAGCAGGTGGGCAAGCTAATGATGCTATCAGACGCACACTTGACGGCACTAAGCCGCCAGCTTTGTGTCTGGGCTCTCACCCCACACTTCTGCTGCCAGATCCAAGAGTGACCTTGAAGATAACCTCATTAATCTGTATGGGCTCCCAAAATTCCTACAATTTCACTATGAGCCGAAAGCTGAGGAGCTGCTTTGGGTTGCATTATCACTCCCCAGAGGAACATTTTACTGCTCCAGTGTTGCTCATTCAGGAAAAGATTAAGTTACTTCATTGAAGTATGTATTTTGTCTCAGATATTTCTCCTAAAATTTCTCGGGGGAGCCTGAAGCAATTGAGACATTTGTTGACCTACTTCAATTTCAAATTAAACGTGGATTTATGTGGATAACAACTCAGATATTTTGGTCTTTTGAAATTAGTATTTTTTTTTTTAAGAAAATGCTGATTTGAAAAGTTTTTTAATCAGAGACTTTGGTATTTTAATAAATCCAGCCACAGTTTACATCATTGTTATAGCTCAAATCATTTAAAGATCTCTAGTTTGCTTTATTTTTCGGTGTCAAGGAAAAGCATCTTAACTATTTCTTATTTGTGATTTTCAAGCCCTAGGGTACCTCTTGCTCTGCCAATTTAGATGCATTTGAAGTGCTGATAAAGTTTAACATTCATTTAATGCCTTAAAATCCATGTGGGAATTTGTGTAACCCACAATTACAGTGAACAATTAATGTCCCAGATGTGTTTGTGCTTGTTTTTTTTCTGACAGAAAGGTTTAGACCAACGGTAGAATCTTTTTATCAATTATGAATCTCGGCTTGAGCTTGGAGCGATAAATAATTAGAGCCATCTGTCGGGAGTTACTGTCACTCTGCACTGCTAAATGCCGATCGCTGGATCCAGAATCCCTTTGAAAGCGCGATTTCCTTTCAACTGTCATGACGCACGGTTCAAAAGGGGCTCAGATGCCGCTGGTACAAATTCAAAGCGATACTTTGATTCATCAGGTAAATTCAACATGAATTTATTAATGAAGACTCTTTGGCTCAGGTTTACATATTAGACTCAACAGGAATGTTCAAAAACGGGAAATAGCGACCGTATAGACCGTAACACCAAAATTCATCAAAACATAATACGCTCGGAATAGAGAATGTAAAACACTTTTTAGGGTTTGTCAATATAGTGTGTCATCTGTAGGTAAAATATGTATAAGTTATTAAGCTGACTTGATAATTTTTTTTATTCTTCAGCAAATAGAATTTGATGGATGGATTTTTTATGACCTCTTTTTTATAGCTGATGCCTTGGAAATAGGTTATTTTATGGCCATGGCACACTGGCTTTATTAGGCCACGTTGAAGGATGAATACTCCCTCGCCTTCTTTCCAACCAGTATCTTTCTGCACCAAGGTAGGTTTATAAAAACAGTAAATGGTTTATTTTTTTAGAGTGAAATCAGAAAATGACATGAATGCTCTTTAAATGCACTGTTTCGTTCTACTTAAAGGGACAGTTCATCCTAAAATAAAAATTCTGCCATCATTAACTCACCCTCGAGTTGTTCCAAAAATGTATACATTTCTTTGTTTTGATGAACACAGAGAAGGATATTTGGAATAATGCTTGTAACCAAATAGTTGTTGGCCAAAATTGACTATTAGGAAAAAATGACAATGGCAGTCAAGAGTGCCCCAGAATGGTTTGCTTTCATTCTTCAAAAGATCTTCTTTTGTGTTCAACAGAACAAAAAAATGTATAAAACAATTTTTCCTACTATGGTGGTGGCCAAGAACGTTTTGGCTACAAGCATTCTTTCAAATATCTTTCTCCGTGTTTATTACAATGTTCATTTTCAGATGAACTGTTTCTTTAAGGGACACCAGAGTAAACTGGGTCATGGGAAATGTTGTTGAAGTCTAAAGCTTTCCTCTGGCTCAGTGGTAGAGCATGGCGCTAGCAACGGCTAGGTCATGGGTTTGATGCCATGGGATTGCACATAGTCAAATGTATTGCATTGTATGTTGCTTTGGATAAAAGCATCTGCCAAATGCGTAAATGTATAGTAATCCAAGTCTTGTCCACGGTGAAATCTGTACAATATGTACACTTTTAATATAATATAATATACTTAAACATCATATTAAAATAGAGCAATGCTATTCACTGCATGTATGTGGTCGCTTAATGACATAGTAATCCAAGTCTTGTCCACGGTGAAATCTGTACAATATGTACACTTTTAATATAATATAATATACTTAAGCATCATATTTAAATAGAGCAATGCTATTCACTGCATGTATGTGGACGCTTAATGACATTCATTCATTTTCTGGTGATATCATTCATCTTCCTTTTTGCTTTTTAATCATAGACTGTTTTCTAAAGACTAACCAAATTTAATCTTTTCACTTATTATATGCTGTTTCAGCCAACCAAATGGTCCATCTGTCCTGTTCTTAAAATATAAATAAACATGCCATTCGCTATTCAACACAGTGATTCTGGACATGCGGTATATTGCCAAGCTGAAATAGAGGGAATTTTTACTTAATTTGGATCCTGTGAAAGGACACTACACAGACCAACTATCATGGGACTGTTACTGCTAAAATTGAATTCCACAGTGGTGTGCAAAAAATAATGCAGACGCCAAATCTGTTAAAAACTGTTATGTTGTTGCTGGGGAGGTTTGCTGGAGAAGTTGTTTTCTCTTTGAAGGTGAGTTTTATTCTCCACAGTATTGTCCACAGAACATCATTCTGCTCACTTTGGCATTTAACTTTTATTATTAATCAGATAATGAACTTGTGATCTGATCGGACAGTAGCCGTGATTTAATTATGACAAGAAAATGTTTAAAAACATTGTTTACCTTTACAACCCGGTGTTTCAATAGAAGATGAGATTTTGTGGTTTTATTAAAATGTCAGAGAGAAAAAATATTTTTAGTTTACATAATAATTCTTTTTAGCTCAGTTTAAACCAATATGTACTGTATTTGATGTGAAGTATTGTTGCTGTAGCCTACTACTGGTACCTTTACAAGCCTATGTTTCAATAGAAGATGATATTTTATGGTTTTATCAAAATGTCAGAGAAAAAATGATTTTCAGTTTACACGATAATTCTTATTAGCTCAGTTTAAACCAATATGACCTGTATTTGATGGGAAGTTTTGTTGCTGTAGCCTACTACTGGTGTTGGGTAACGTTTGACTTTTATAAATTCCAATTCTGCTTATCGATTCTGATTTCGAGTTTCGATTCCAAAGTTGTAAAAATAAATAAACTTATATGGTAATGAAAAAAAGTATATATACAGTTTTTATGAGCTCTGTTTAGTAAAGAATGGTAAACTATGGTTAATTTTCATAAGGGGTTTTATTGAGATATCAGCAGCTCACAGTACAAGTTAACAAATACACAGTTCTGAAAATGTGCACACAGGATTTTTTTTAAGTTTTACATCATCTGTGAATACTCTTCTGTGAACACTTGACTGACAAATGAGGGGGAAAAAACTCTCTCTTTCTCTCAACAGGTAGTGGTCCAGCTTTTGTTGAAACTAGTAACTTTGGATTAGCATCTATTGTATTATTGCTCCCTGAACTCTCTGTAAGTTGTTTGGGTAAAAGCATCTGGTAAATTTTATGTAAACGTATATTAAGTGTCTGATTCTTAACATTTATATTCCAGAATTGGATTTGATTTTTGTTCCCCAACCCTACTTAGCCTACTACTAGGTTTTTCATCCATGTTAGAAAATTCAGGCATTCAGTAGTAGGCAGACATTGTTATAAACTACAATTATGTGTGATTTGCATAGTTTTGGTCGGGAAATAAACTTAGTAGAACCCATAAGACAATAGGCATTTTTATAGGTGATGCATTAGCAGCCAGCCTTATTACTGTTTTCCTGAAAATGCAATTACACTAAGAATTCACCTTTGAACTAATGTATGTTGTTTAAGTATCACCATAGTGAAAACCACACATGTGAATAAATTACATTTCTCACAGTGTGCTTTTGTGCATCCATAGTGTATTAAAGTTAATGACACGAGTCATCAAATGTAATTAAATTCTAAATTATAGCTTAGAATATACATATCTCACAGCCCATATATCATATTTAAATATCACAATTATTTATCTCTGCCTGTAGCACACAAGTCTCTCACTCAGGGGTTTCCTATGATGATCACATAGTTAAGAGATTTGAAATAATTGTATATACTGTTCAAAGAAAGTCTTCATTTCAATTGAATCTAGTATCGGTTCATTAAGTACACGATTTATGTAACGCGTCTTTCTTTGCTAAAATCATTTTTCTCCCTCCAAAACCTCCCAAATTTAGTAGAAAATGTATGAGTCTAACACTTCTGGCTACAGTGTTGTAACAACATCATTAATTATGAAGACTTTTTTACAGCGAAATATTAAATTACAAAGCATTTGTTTTGACAAACTACAATAAGTGTTTTTATCATAAAAGATCACAAATTCATACACCCTTATGCTTTGTTTTCAGTTATTAGGTGTTTGCCATTTTTTATATTGGCAACTATTTTTATTTACGGAGTAGCGTTTGAAAGAGGATCTTTAGACAACTATACCTGGCAACCACCCAGAACATCAGGCATCACTGCTTGAGTTTTGCATTGGTAAGCACTACTTATATTTTATACATTGTATAGAATTTACTGTATGCATGGACTATTATTATTGGAGACCTACTGTACAAATACCTGACATAGCGAAGCACACAATGGGGTTCAGATAAATGTCATCCTGGGAAATCCTGACATACCTGAGCCATCACCTAAACCTTTACAGAGAAAAATTAGTTTTGGCCTACAGATGCTACATTACAATAAATGGCCTTTTTTTACATTACAGACAAAGGCCTATGTTTTATCAAATCGGGGTGCCGTACAGCAAACGTTTACATCTGTCTTAAGTGTCAGGGTCGAGAGTTAGTGATAAAGAGAGAGAGAGATGCCCATAAAAAAGAAAATTCACAAATGCCATATCTTCGAGTGTCTATCATAGACATCAGTGAGTATTCTTTCAGAAGTTTCTCCTTAAAAAAAAAAGATCAATGTGTGTTGTTTTGGTCGAGACCTCAACAATGTCGTAGATTGTTGACAGATGACACAATTGCTTCAAAACTGATTTTAACTTTAAGCTCAACGTTCATCTAACCCCCTATCAAAATCATTTTGATAATGCTCCACATCAACTTTATCATAGTCTTTCAGTAAATCTATCTATTGTATTTCTATTAGAAAAATAAATATATGAGAAAAAGTTTACACTGACTTGAGTTCTCAATTATGTTCATGGATGCCTTATGAGCTATTTGAGAAATAGTTTCCTCTGGGTAGTGAAATGGAGCTGGATATGGCACCTCCACCTTCTGTCTTTATTTCTAGTGAAAAAGATGTAGAGAGACAGAAATAAAGGTTAAGTGACAAGCCTGCCTGCAAAGACATTTAAAAAAAAGAAGAGAATTGGAGAACAAAGATGGAAGAAAGCAGAAGTCATTTGGAATTTTTCTGACCAGGGCACAAGGCCGTAACAGTGGGGCTACGTGTGTGTGTCGAGGCCGGATAAGCACGAGATAGATGACATGGTGAAGTGTGTGTGACAGTTCGGGAGGTGCGCGTTCGTCTGCACGCGTGTGCGCAAGAGAGTGAGACTTTTGTTTGAGCGGGTGCCGATTCCATCCATCTCACTTAGCGAGCACGCATCCACATGTCTGCATCAGCAGCGTGGCAGCCTGCCCCAGAGGCCTTTGTGAGAATCTGATAAACGCATCCGGCGCCCACATGCGCGCATCTGTCTGGTCTGCCAGAGTCATCAGAGCTGCCAGGAAATGGCATTCAAATGGCATCAGATGAAACGTCTGTTCGCGAAACGCTAGAATATTCATTCATTAGTCCGGTTTAAAATGATAAAAGGCTTCCTGCGATTCTGACTTCTCAATGATCTCAATCAATCTGTTTCTTTCACATCACCAATATATGAAATCTTAATTTTTTTATACGGTTGTAAATATACAGTAAAATAGAGTTTGGTTCATTAATAAAACTTGTCATCTTCTTCTCAGTCAGCCTCATAAAAAAACGTAATATTTGGCATTAGAGGCTTAATGTTGATGAAGTGCACACGGATGATCAATGTATTTGATACCGTGCTATTTGCTTATCAGTTGGCATTGCATCGAGACCTGAAAATGTTTTATCTCTGATTGGTATTTACAAAGTGTGCTCATGTCAAAAAACTCCTGATAGCAATCAGCATGAAATGTTTGATGGTAAACAAACACATTTTTTTTGGTTTGAATATTAAAAGAGCTGACTGACTTTAGCGCAAAGTCTTGGTCCACCAATCCGATCTGGCCGACAACAGTTTGTTTATTACGTGACATTTAGGGTCTACAAAAAGTGAAATCAATGAGCACACCATGTGCAATACAACAATAATTCTTTCGCATAATAGTTCAGCTGTCTCCATGAGCATTTTTATAACAAACTTTGCGATCCTAATATCTGTCCATCGACAGTCAATATCAATCTAAGAGAAACTTACTGTTTTGTACTCTGCTCATGTGCTACCGAGTGCATTAAGCAAAACTCAATATATCTTCGAAAGAATTTATGCCAGTACACGTTTAAAAGCACAGAGGCTGTAGTCCAATAGCGTTTGCATTCACTCAATATTTCAGCTTTGCCATTTTCTACTTTCCCTGCTATTGCATTCGTTATATTTCAGTGGAGGGAAATCTCGTTCTTTCTCCCCCGCTCTCTCATACTCACAGCGTTCGTGGTCTCAGGCGATCTAGAGGTGTTTCATTTTCTCTGTATAATGGTCCTGGAGCATATGGTTCCAGCTGTGACACGTATGTTCAAACACACATCACACACACTGAAATGAACAGAAAAACAATTTGCTTAAAAAGAACGAGTGTTAAAATTATGCAGCAATATAAAAGCACTAAGGGGAGGGCGGTTTGGGGTTCCATCATATCTAAAACGTTAAGCGTTTACCGCGAACGGTCCCCGCAGACTATAGCACAGTATTTACTGCATCTCGGTGTGTTTTTCTGTGAAACGTTTTGGTTCCAAATGCAGTTCAGTTTCAGCCAAGAGCTTTAAGAGAAGGACCTGAAGCATGTCTTTATGGTCAGTCTCACAGTGAAATATCAAATTTGGTGCACTTCTCAAAGGTATTCCAAAGCGCCCTGCCGCAATACAGTTTTCTTTACTGCAAATAGCTATGAAATAAGAAGAATGATATAGAACAGTTATTATTTTACTCAGCTCTTGTATGCATAGTATCCAAGTGACATAAAAGGCAGATTGTAAAATGGAAATTCTTACTGTAAGTCAGTGGCGGTTCTACATTGAATCACTCCCCGGGCGAGATCCGCTCTGGGTGTCCCCCCATCTACTCCCACCCATCCGAGAGAAAAAAAGCCATGTTTTACCATAACTATATAAGTGTAAGACGAACCTTATATTTCTCAAATGCACAAATCCTTCAACAGAACATTTTAAAAACACAATTCTGCACAAATCAGTATAAGTTATCAGAACTTAAATATACTCTATGTACATAAATGTTGCAACATATGTACATGATGTACATATGTATCATGATGTAACACGACCAGAGAACAACAACATTAAAATATTAAGAATAATATACAAATAAAATATAGAAAAAATATTCTAAATAGCACAAATCCTTCATCACACAAAAGCAAATCTAATTATTACACTATTGCACTAAGAACAGAAAACACAAACTAAAACCTGACCTTTCTGGCCTTCCTTAATGCAAAATCATCAATAATGTCATCATACGAAATCTGCCCCCTATTGAGTTATTGATACTGATGATAGGAAGGCCAGTGAGCTGTTCTTGAGACATGGTTGACCTCAGGTATGACTTGATCAACTTTTGAAAAGCTCCTCTCTGCTTGAGCCACAGTGACTGGCAGAGTAAGTGTAATCCTGAGAGCAGTCCAAAAGTTGGGGTAGATCTCTGATAGATCCTTATCATGCATAAAAGTGATAAAATTCAAGGAGGCTGATGGTTTTTGATGGCTGACCAGTGACAGAGGATTCTCCAAAATACTTTAGAAGTGCCCATGAATTTGCAATTGAAATTGACATCAAAAGACAGTAGGCTACAGTATAACTCTTATGAATTGCAAATTTAAATAAACATGCCCTTACATGCCAAATGTCTGTCATGACTCATTAGACGCTTTATTAATCTAATCTAAGGGAGGAACAATTAGCTCCTTGATTACTGCCTCGAATTATATTCTTTGTCACGCAACAGAGTTATAGCAAATGTTTGCCTTTGAACACATCCAGACATATGTTAATTTCGTTGGCTAATTACAGGGCCCAACATTAACCCCAATAATGGAAATAAATAATAACTTTACTTGTAACAGTTTTGTTGCAAAGCACAATCTTATGGTGAAATTAGATCTCGTGTTTGTTGAGTTAAGACCGAATTATTGTTGTATAAGCATCATAGCAAGAAGGCTAACAAACGTAAGAGTTAACGTTACCACCCATTAACATTAGCCCTTCATTGATGATGGATAACGTCACCGTAATCATACAGAGAGAACGTAGTTACATACCTTTATCTTTTGCTCCTTTCTCCGCTTCTACTTTGATTTTTTCTTATATTGGGCACCTGACGGCTTAAACCTTTTTCTCTCCATCGCTTTCATGTTTATCTGGCACTCGACAATCAAGACTAAACCACTTCACCTCCACATAATCGTTTTGGATTAACTTTTTTTATTAGCCATTTCACACACAATGCAGAAAAAAAACGTGGAAAAATAGGCCTGTGCTTTAAAATTATGAATGAAATGTGCGTTATTTAGAAGAAAGTCAAGGTGTGACTGATTTTAGCCCACTAAATGGGCCCCCCTCCTTGTCCGCTCCATTTGGGAGAGGTGAACTGTCCATCAGGGGATCAGCCCCTCCCCTTTACAGTTTTCACACAGCTTCTGCGCTTCTCAGCAAGCAGGGGCGGCGATTTACCAATTCCCCACACAGACAGTTATATTATACATAATAGAAACCTGCTTTGCGGCGCGGATTATTTTTCTTTTTCAAGTGCTTGTGCCGCCCCCCACGTGTCGTGAAAATTTGGCGCCCCGGGCGGCTGCCCGGTTCGCCCGTGCCTAAAACCGCCACTGCTGTAAGTTCAAACCGCCGCCGATGAATCAAAATTCACTCTGGCCACCCTGCAAACAATGCCGCGGTAGAAAGATTCAAGGACGCTCTGACGATCGAATGCTTGCTTTTGTAAAATTTATTTAAAGCACTGATATTGTGCAGACTGACCACAAGTAGGATTATAGTTATGAAATATTTTAAATGTGAAAATAAGAGATTAATCGATTGAAATAACTTAATGTTTGATAATGAAATAAACCAATTAAAACCCATTTGTGAGGTGTGGCGTTTGTGTTCAAGGTTAAGTGCTTTCAACATCAAGTTTATGGGAGGCGTTTACTATGTTTTATTGGAAACCCTGCGACAGCAATGTTGAACCTCTCCTCTGTTTTGCTTGGGAACTACTGTGTTCGGAACCAAAGTTTTCAGAAATGTGTTCTCTGGAATACTCTCAAGCGGAGGGTTTCTACTTTCCGATGAGTTGCAGAAGAACCGTGTCATAGCTCATTACGATTAAGTTGACCTGACTTCAATTCTCTTCGACTCCCACTCCAGCCAAAACGCACCACTGGCTCACATTGAAACTTAATTATTTCTGGCCAATTTGACGATCTCGCCGGCGGCGGTCTGAACGCACAATTGCCTTCGTTGTGAATTGCAACCAAGGGGTCACTTCCCTGCTCACCCCTCCTTTTCGAAGCACTAGGGTGGCTGACACGGCACTAAGATATCCGCACGTTTTCAAGGAGATAATGTATTTACGAAACGCGTTCTGTAGAGCGGTTTGTCCGCTTAGGGTAGAAACAACATGGCGAATTTCATGCAAATGGGATCCTCTGTGGATGTCGATAGAAATAGCTCATGCAAAGGTAATAACAACATAATGCTCCAGTTATATAAGGTCTTTATACACCTCTGAAGACATTATGTACTGTTTATTATATTGCATTTCTGTCAATAGATCCTCCAAAAAATGACACATTGGACCTTTAAGTGTCTTGAATATTGTATGTGGCCCTTGTAAGAAACAACTGACCAATCTTGTTATTTCCAGTCCTCAGCTTTTTACATTTTAAATGTTTCTGTTAATGTATTACGCTCCCACTTGTAGCACAGTCAAAACCATCATAAATGTAGCCCCAATAGGTAGTGTAAGGTTATTTTGTGGGTAATGCTGGAATGCTCTCTTTTACTTAGAATATCTTAAAACTGTAAAAAAGTAACCCATGCACCCCAGAGTACCAAGAGACCTCATAACTGTAACTGATTTTCACTTCCTCTTCAGGCACCACCCACAAATACCTGGGCTAAAGCAGGAGCTCTCACTCCCCATCCTATCCTCCCCACCCACAGCTCCTAAAAATCACAATCCCTCTAGACCACCTCTTGTGTAATTTGTTCTCCTCTTTAATAAAAGCCCCTGTGTGGGATGCTTTCACCAAATTGACCATATTTCTTCTTTTTTTCCATAGTCTACAGCTGTGCCAGATCTGCTCCTCTATCACACCACTAATTCGATTTCCTCTTCTGCTAATCGGGAGGTGAGAGTGCGTCAAACGGATTTCGCCTTTCATCGGTTTGACGGTAAATTTCCGATCTGTCATGCCCAATCATCCCTTGTTAATTTCCATATCGGATGACTCTACGGTACACGCAGGTTCTCCTGGCAGCTGGCATCAAAGTGAAATTGGATAGATTTGGAGATTTTTTTGTCTTGTTGTTCATCTCCTTATCAATATGTCATCTGGTGATTGGACACATCAGATAGACTTGAGGAGGAGAAATCATCTGCTGCCATGTTTGCTTCATGTCAAACTTTACAACTGGCTGTCTCAGATGCACAAACAGAGGCTTGTGCAGACTGAAGAAATTGCGTTTCGGCTGTTGTGTTGATGAAGACAAATTTTTTCTGTGATGTAATTTGTTGTCATAATTGTGGTCACCACAAAAAGGGTCCTTAAGACCCCAATCTCATATCAAGGTTCTGATGTGATGGAAGATTAACAGTGATTGTTTTAATATGTGCATAAGTGTGAGCACTGAATTTAATAAGATGGAATTGGCTTTATTATTGTTCAGTAAAATGAATATAACACTGTTTCTAAATGATGCATTGGTTGAGCATGTGGTCGGTGGGAAAGTGCTGATTGGGAGATCTCTTGAGAATATCTTCTTTACCACATGAATGTGTGTGTGTGCTCAAGATTATTTTGTTTATTTGCTCTGAAGCTCTTGGATATCTTTCAATGCCGAGATTTAATGCTTTAAACCTCTCAAACATTCAAAAACCTAGTGCCTTTTTCAGAAGCGCTAATTGTTGCAAACTTTATTTCCCAGAAGACATCCTGTATGATGGCCCCTTCGCAACCTTTTGATTGGTTGGCTTTGCACAAAACTTCCAGAACTGTGTAAAGCCAACTAATCAAATTGAAGCGTGCACGTTTGAGCGCTCTTTTTGTTTTTTTGGGTTTTTCATCAGACGTGTGAAGTTTCTGTGGGTGAGCCATAGGCGTGCAATCCGAGACTCACAATATATAACCCTATAGCTGAACTTAAATGCATTACGCCACTTCTGTATGTGAGTTCAGAGAAAGTTAATGTATGCAAATCGATGACTTGATACCTTCTTTGAGCTTGCGTTTGTATTTCCTCATTCCCAGACTCGCAAGGCATCTTAACCCTCGCACGCTGCACGCTCATAACGCTTACAGTTGTTTACAGTCAGCATGTGTGTTCACATGGCACAATTCATTAAAAGAGTATTAACGTTTTTATTTGTCCAGGGCTGTTGTACTGCATCGGCAGGCCTGCATCAGAGGAAGCAGATGGCAGGAGAGTTAGTGAGAGCCCAACACTCTAAATCTCATTAAGTCTCGTTTCATCCCTCTGTAGTTTACTCTTGTGAACACTCAACCGGAAGCCTTGAAAATGCCAGAGTGCGTTTATATCAAACGTTAGACCGAGATTTGTGTCTTTTGGCAGGGGAGAGTGACATACTGTAGAAGGAACCACAAGGACACATGTGTGCCATCTTAATATCCAGAGATGTGCAATAAACAATGTTTATCATGCATCTGCAATACCATTTCTGTGTGTCTTTACAGGGTTACCTCTTTAAGATTACCTTGTTATCAAAGGAACCTTTCTACCCTAGCACAGTTTTAACAAAAACAGCCTGAAGGACATCCCTGATAGCTTACATACATCTGGGTGACATATATTAGATGTCTTCGTTTACATCTACAAGACGTATTTTTTTATTGTTTGCTCATCTGCAATACGTCTCTGAGATGTCTCCTGTCAGATGTCATGTAGACATTTAGAAGATGTCCAAAAGATGTTTATGATTAAGAATGTATATAAAACCGGCTTTCTAAGACGTGTATCAAAAGTCTTTACACATCTGATGTTTTCCAGACCTCCAGATCTTTAGCAGACATTTTACAGACGCACCTGTGCTATTCGGGATTAAACAGGCACTTACAGGGGTAATTCTTCAAAAAATGAATTCGGTAACACTTTCCTTGAAGCATGCATGTATAATGCATTATAAAAGTAGTTTTAAAGCATTGTTATGCACCTTTTAATGGATTGAAATGTCTTATAAATAATTGTTATAACAGTTAATACATTATAACACTTAGCAATTCATTGTTACACTACACATTTTAAATCGGTTATACTGCTTTACAACTACATATAATGCATTACAACACAATTGATGAAGAATTGTAATACATTTACCCTTTAATAACTCTTTATAATGCATTATACATACAAGGAAAGTTATACCGAAAATTCACTTACAATGTATTTTTAAACCTGTAGAACATATGAGAAGAAATATTCTCCATTAATTTCCGTCATTTGACACAACTGTTCTCTACTGTTCTGTTCTCAATTTCTTTACGTTATTCAATACAACAAAGAATGCAGAATATAGATCCCAAAAATGCAAATGCTCTTCTTATGTTTCTAAAGCCAACCTGGATGAAGTCATTGACAGAAACACACTTTTCTATTTTTTGTTCAAAAAGTTGTATTTTTGTTTAAAAGCAGTGGCTCTGTTCCTGTTCATACATTCATACAAGAAAACACTCTGGGGCCATGAGGGTTTTTTGAAAGTAATTAAACATGTTTGTGTTGACTGACAACTTTATAAAAAAAGGAGTTGATGAGAATGTAGATTTTGCGCCTTCCCTTACACTAAAACTGAATGGTGACTGAAGTTGTAGGTCCGGATAAGCCTGATAACCCCATATAACATCTATCCCAAAGTTTTTATTTCCACAGAAATCCAGCCATACAGTTTTCAAACAACCATAAGCTTAAAATAAATAACGGCAGTTCTTCGTTTGGGAAGTTAAGTTTCTCTTTAAGTGTCCTTTTTCAGTTGTCTCTCTAAAATGTTTTTGTTGATATGTTCTAGGGGAGCTACTTCAATAATTGTCTCCTAGGGCCACTCCCGTCCCCGATCCTGTTGGGAAATGGTGACCAACACCTCACTACTAAAGAAGAACTGACTGATACCTGAGGTGTTTACTGCTGTTGTTGTGTGTGTGTGTCACAGATGCCAAATAAGGTAAAGATGCTTTGCTTTCAAAATCATATGTTTTCTGAAGTTTTTTTTATTATTATTTAAAACTTAAATCCTTCCTATATAAGATCTAAATATAAGCGAATTTAGAATTTAGTTAAAGTAAATTTGTATATCACTGTAATCGCACATAATGCACATTGTTTTAAAACAGCGTTACGTGAAACAATTCTGTAGTGTATTAATTGTCTAGAGAGTCCCTGTTGAGCAGTTCAATGAAACTTAATGTCTTTTGATTGCTTTGTAATGATGGAGAATGGCATTCCTTCATCGTCAAGTCAACAGAAAAAAATCTTGTTTGTCAATCCATTATATATGTACACTCATGTCATGTGCTGTTTGTTCCTGTACACACGTATGCATTTGGCACTTTTATCCAAATGCTTTCAAGTTGTATATTTTTTATCACATTAAAAAACACAACTAGTAGGATTTACTTAATTTTTTGTGTTATTTTTCGAATTATTTGCACACGTTTTTTTTAGGTAAATTTATTTGTTTTGTGTCATTTTTTGGTAGATGCGACAACTATTACATTGACTGGCATTGTTCTCTAGACCATAAGGTTTGAAAACGTCTGCCCAATGCAACACAGCTCTTAGACACATGCACACTCCTTATCATTTTGTTCTATCTAGGGCACCACTACCGCCACCCCTAAAAAATCTTAGGCTAAATGATGAACCCAAGTGTTTAACCACAAGTTCAAACTCACCAGATTCCTCTATATCTATTGCTTGTTGATGGAGAGCAGTTTTGATTTGTTGGTTGAGCCGAACCCTTCCCATAAACCTTTACATCTGTTAGTACATCCAATCAATGCTTTCACACTTTGATTTAGACTCCAGCTTTTGACCTCACTTGCACCCAACACAGACAATTTCCTAACTTGGATATTCCAAGCATGTACGAATGAGAGAGATGTGATTTAGTGGCTGATGCTGAACATGGAGTGAAATTTAATCCACAGTTCAACTACATTTTGTTTCTCCCTCGAGGTCGGTGCTGAGCTGTAGCTTCTGGGATCTTTGTGAAGTGATGCCTGGCTGTATTACGGCTGCAATGAAGATAAAGACAAAAGAGTGATGTATTTTATTTTAATATTCGATGTTCTTTTAGTAACCGTTTTTGCAGTCCCATTGTTTTCTGTGGCCTGTGGATACAGAGGTGTGACAGAGATGGGAAAACAAAGAAAGCTGAGTGTGGACGAGGGTCCTGATACCTTTGATGTTCTCATATCTTCAGCCCCCTGTGAGTGCTCATATTTTTTCATTCCTTCATCCTTATTTAATTCCCTTCTGTTCATGCTTAGTCAGAATGACAGACTTCTAGAACAACCAGAAAGTGAAGTTAACACTCATTTCAGTTTAATAAAACATAGCAGGACACCAAATTGCGCACACTTTGGCAAATTGAAAACTATGATGCAAATGCAAAAATAATTAAATAAAATTAATTTTAGGCCTTCAAACTTATATACAAGCGATGTTTAAATTGCAAATATTTCATTGTTTTAAGGTCTTTTAGAAGTGCCTTATTTTTCTTTTGCATGTCAAGATTCCGTTAAACTTTATCATGATATCACTGTCCTGCATTATTAGTCATCTGTTTTTGGATAGGTTCTTCATTTTATGTTCTTCCTATATTCAACTGTTATGCATGCATGCAGCATACTTCATATTCCCCCTGGCAGCTCAATGTTTCATAATCCAGAAACTTCTTAATAAGACTTTAGAAACTGGGATTACACAGTACCACTTTATTCTGTTCTGTTTCAATAATTATGGCCTTTCAAAGCGCTTTTACAACCATTACAGCCGGATTAGCTTTCTTGTAGCATGCCTTAAATAGTTTACATTGACAACACTGACTGTGCTATTAATACACAGTTTACCAGAGAATAAATATATGATTCCTAAAAGGATACTCCACCCAAAAATGAAAATTTTGTCATGAATTATCCCCCTAGTTGTTCCAAACACATTATTCTGTTGAACACAAAGAAAGATATTTGGAAAAATGTTAGCATGTGAGATTTCTGAGACATCATTGACTACTATAGTAGGGAAAATAAAAATGTTACTAAAAAGTGCCCTAGAACGTTTAGCTAAATTCTTAAAAACAATCAAAAAAATCTTCCAAATATCTTTCTTTGTGTTCAACAGAACAAAGAAATGTTAACAGGTTTGGAACAACTTGAAGGTGAGTAAATGATGACAGAATTTTAATTTTTGGGTAGAGTATCCCTTTAAGGGGCGTTCAATAACTAAATTAAGTCATTTGTTTATTAAGTTATCTAAGTATATATTTGCATTGTTTTCTCAGCTCACTCACTGCAGTGTGTTGGATTCCGGGGTTAAACACACCTTGTTTTTTTTTGTGTGCGAGTGTTCAGACACGTGGTTATCGTGTCACGTCTGATACCATCTGTCCAGTGAAGTCTTGTCTTTTGGATTATCTAGTTAGATCTGTTTTGTTATTTTTTCAGTCCAGTTGTTTGAGTGGCTGTTTTGTTTGGGTGTTATCCTGGGATCCTTTTTCCCCCCTAAGGACTTTGGTTAAATATCGGTTCAGGCTCAGTAATGGAGCTGCCTTATTATTATCCCCTATCTGTTTTTGTCATCTCACAGGTCATCTCAGGTCGACTTCGCCTCACTACGGCAGAGAAGCAACAACGGCTGTCTCTGGGTCTCTGTCTCTACTGTGGGAAGCAGGGACACTTTGCCACCAAGTGTCCAGTAAAAGCATACGCCCACAAGTAGATCGGGGGGTACTGGTGGGTAGTCTTCTCTGTCCTCCCGTGGGGTCATCACACACAACACTGGCATTTAAGCTGGAGTTCCAGGGGGTCACACATTCTGGTCTAGCCCCCTAGTCTTTTTATTTCTGGGAATCATCGTGAGAACATCGTGCTGTACATACTCGAGTCCCCCAATAATATTATTGTCCTCGGGCAACCGTGGTGGTCACAGCACAGTCCTCATGTTGATTGGGTTAATAACACTATTCTCTCCTGGTGTCCCTCTTGTCATGTATCTTGTCTTGGTCCTGCCTTTGTCTCCTGTGTCTGTTTCATGTTCCCCTCAGGTCGAACCCATCAACCTGGCCATGGTCCCGTCGGAGTACCGCGACCTCGGCATGGTCTTCAGCATGTCTCGGGCAACCTCCCTTGGTGCATCCGTCTCGCAGGGTGGGTTGTTGGTAACACCGTCGAGGACTGCGCTCAGCAGTTTTTTGACGGTGAAGCAGACCATGGCAATTAGCCAAATTTTTTCACGCCTTGACTCCGCCGCCTAGAGGCCTCCGAGATCCCGCGTGACGTCTGCTTCCCGGCAACCCAGGACCCCTTCGACATCGGCTCCGGTTCCAGTGCCCCCACAGGCGGCACCACGGAAGCAGAGGTCGAGGGGGAAACCTCCACCCCGTCAGCAATCTTCTCACGAGAAGGGAAACTGACGGGAAGACCCCAGGGAGAACAACATCAGCACTGGGTCGTTGACGCCGTTACGACGGCATTCCGATCTCAGAATCTCCCATGCCCACTGAGTGCTTACTCCACATGGGGTATAGCCACCTCCTGGGCACTGGCCAGAAGCGCCTCTCTAGCAGACATCTGTAGAGCTGCGGGTTGGACTACGCCCAAACACCTTCGCAAGGATTAACAACCTTTGCGTAAACCCGGTGTCAGCCCACGTCCGGCGTGGCGACATGAAGGACTGGCATCCGGGGGGGGCGTATGCCTGCGAAAGCACCTTCTCACCCTCCAAGAGGTTGGGTCAATGTGCTATCTACCATTCTTCTTACCCAAACACATGGTTAAGAAACTGGTACCTCACCAACCTTCCTTCTTACCCAGACAGTGGTTAAGAACAGGCATTCCATCCCTCACTAAGCAAGCACCCCCCGGGGGTGGGCTGGGCAGAGCAGCCTTTCCCCTTAGGCCGGGATACCATATGAACTATCACAGATAGCTCTAACCGGACCTAGTGCAATCGGACGCAGTAACACCCCCCCCCCCCCCCGTGGGCTGTTCCGTCTGACATATCCTCATGGAAACGGTTCCCACACATGGTAACCCATGAGCTTCCCCAGGTGGGCCTCCACCTCGCGGTTCCATGCGTTCTCCTCCAAGGACGAGACATACCTATATCCACCATTCCCTCCCCGCGGGTAGGAGGTGGCCTCTGCAGCGCTTCTCTGATTAAGAGTTGCGCTCACCCAGTGTAAACCCGAGCCGGACGGCCTCTCGCCAGTAGGGAGCTGAGGCCCCGTCCGTGAAAGGTTACCGGTCAGGGCTGTACCCATCTTTCTCCAAGAAAACACAACGTCTCGACACAACGTCTCGTTCCCTCCATCAGGGAACTGAGGTTACATACGTAACCAAGACGTTTGGTTCCAACATGAGATAACTTTGTTTTTTTATTGTTTAATTTATTTATCATGGTTCTATTATGATATATTATGTAAGTTAGATGTATTTAGTAATTATGGCTTAAATTAAAACAAACCAACTGTAGTTTGATTTATATTCATTGGAATCCACAGTAAAAAAGCATGATTTTTGAAAGTTACTGTATGAGTTATCTCATTTTGGAACCACACACTTCATATATTATCCTGCCGTAAACCTACCACTTTCTAACCGTTACAGTCTGTCATTCAGACATAAACCTGTGTTGCAATGATCAATAGGCAAATATTAGAGAGTTTGCAAAATATTATTACTCCGAAAGTGATCCCAAAGATATAATTATCTGTGTCTTTATAGTATAGTTGTGATGTTAACCCCGCTTTTCACTTAAATTAAGAAAACATTTTAAAACCTAATTTTTATAGTTATTGTTATCGTGAAGTGAACGAGAAATGAATGCATTATGGACACACTTTTCATAAAACACTTTGCTGGCTATTTCACTGGTGACTAAATCATGTTTGGCGATAGTTGATTTTGTAGCTGTTTCACATCACTCCTCATAGACCTTAAAGAATGAGGTTTTGGAAAACCGTGAAACCAGATACGTTTAGCAGTGGGTCATTATGTTCAGTTTGTATGCAAAAGAAATGCAAATTTACCGGCGATTCTCAACGATTGAAAGCTGTGAGTAGACGTTGCTTTGATGCATGACAGCTTGCAGGGAAATGTTTAATTTCAGGGAAATGTTAACTATTGCCGCCTTTTAACTGGAATCTCAATGGAAGCCTCCTGATGGTCTAATGACATCATAACGGTCTCTGAAAGCAACTACTTTGGGATACCACCTCATCCTGCTGTGAATATGAGCCGGTACATTTTTTTCAATCTACATGCAGCTTCATGTCAATTTACTTCAGAAAGATTGATGGCAGCTGACAGCATTCCACAGAGAGCTATGTAAAATGCATATGCCCCACATACTGTACACAGATGACATTTGTCTCCATTTTAAACTATAGCCTTAAATGAACAAACTCCCCCATTGCACAAATACATGAAATGAAATGAAGATTTTTTTATCTGAAAAGAGTAACATAATAAAGACCAGACTTTCTTTCTGGGAAACAATCCCATAGCTTTTTATTTATACATAAATGTTCGCACATTTCATTATTGTCATTTCGTATTGTTTTAACAAGGTCCATGGACACATCTCTAAAAATAATTGTTTTAATCTTTGGCTGCCTGAACTGCACGTATATAAATACAATTTCACTAGCTAAGCAATCCAAGAGTAAGAGTCATTGTCACCACCTGCTCTCTGTTCTACACAAGGTTTTGGTTTAAACCTCCTTGTCTTTGAAACAGCCCCTTGGGAGTAATTAAAATAATGTCTTATCCTTGGAATATTTTTACACTGTGGTGAACAGATGGTCCGTAGGTACCACATCAAAAGTTCCCTTTTGTCTTGGACGATTGGACGATTTGAAACAAATGGCACGATTTGCGATTGCCAAGAATTTGAAACACGGTTTACCAGTTTCAAATTGCTAGGAACCCAATTTAAAGATGCAGAGATGTAAGATTCTACACAATCTGTATGCATACAGGTATTTGCTGTTAGTATGGCATCTTTATACATGGATTTGACTTGATTCTTAAAAAGTATTTCAATTGGTGAAACCTGATTCATCAGGTCGGTTTCAAAAAATAATTATCTTAAAAAACTGTTAATTTGGTTGTATTTATGCCCTGTCAAAAAAACTGTATAAACAGCTGGTTTGCGGGTCTTGACTAGTTTCTCTTGTTGACTCAAAGTGCTCTAAAACCAGCAAACAATCTGCTAAAACCAGTTTACCATAAGTCTTAAACAAAAATTTAATTTCACATATTTAAATGTGAATTTTATTGTGTCCTTAGTTTTCCTAAAGTGCTTTGCCAAAAAATGAATGAAATAATATAAATTGTAGAAAATATGTTTTCTACATAGATTATCCTAATGAACATTTCGTGAGAATATAACTTTAAAATCCTTAATAATGACTAAGTAAGCCCCAGTCAAAGATTAAAATCATGTTAAATTTCCATTCCATTCCATTTTCTACCACTTATCCGAACTACCTCGGGTCACGGGGAGCCTGTGCCTATCTCAGGAGTCATCGGGCATCAAGGCAGGATACACCCTGGATGGAGTGCCAACCCATCGCAGGGAACACACACTCACTCATTCACTCACGCACTCACACCCTACGGACAATTTTTTCCAGAGATGCCAATCAACCTACCATGCATGTCTTTGGACCAGGGGAGGAAACCGGAGTACCCGGAGGAAACCCCCGAGGCACGGGGAGAACATGCAAACTCCACACACACACAAGTCGGAAGCGGGAATCGAACCCCCAACCCTGGAGGTGTGAGGCGAACATGCTAACCACTAAGCCACCGTGCCCCCCCATGTTAAATTTAATCGTCAAAATTATTTTTTGATGCTTAGGATCTGAGAATTAGATTTAGAGACTTAAGACTTAAAATCTTTATTTAAAACCCTTGACCATGAAAGATGTAATTAATTGTATTGTTTGGTGACACCATCCCAAGATGACATCTACTGTAATCCCTACCACATAACCATAACCACCAACAGTTTTCCAGCCCTCTAATACATGAAGTGCTCGGCCTTTAAAGAAAAAAAAGATCAAATTACAAGAATCACAAAGTTCTGAAACCAAGCTGCAAAATCTCAACATCACAGGGATCTAGTGTGATATGAAATTACATCAAATGCAGAATCCCAATTTGATGTTGAACAGTAACCCAATGCGATCAAAGCTTTGCTCTCAATCTAGTATCACAGGATGCTCTGGAGACCACACTTTGCATGTTTACTGCTCCACACAAGTTTATTACGACTGCTACCCAGCTGGAGTTTGATTGAGAAGGAAAGGTGCTATGCATCATATTGTAACATAGCACCACAGTGACTCACATCGGGTTGAGAGAATCTCCAGATACAGGGAGACAGCAATCGTAGATTATATTCCTACAAATCGGTCCCTATTGTCGTCAACATCGGATATCCTGTACAGTATGTAAAAGATAACAGTTTGTGTTAATCTTGAGTCTCTCGGGGCCTTAGAGTTGTATCTAAATATATAGAGAGGCTTTTAATTGTAGTTGATACCGGCATGAGATGACTACAATGAGACAGAGTCGGCGTGCGTAGGACAGGAGCTTGATGTTAACTGCGGCTGAAACATGCCCACTTCACAATCTATTAAACAGCTTCAGCCCTGCTGAGGAAAAAAACGAATGAGAAAAACACAAAAAGGAGGAGAAATGTGATTACTTGGGCTGGTGAAAGACAACACGGACTGACAAATGGCCTCTCAAAGTGAAGGTGGATGGGTTGCTTATTGATTGGCGTTTACAGTGGATGCTAGATACTGTAGCTGGAATAATAAATGTGAGGACAAAAGACTTGAGATAAAAGATTGACTGGGTCAAAGCGGGAGGAAGATAGCAAAGAAAAAATCTTGTTCAGAGAGAACCAATTTCTGGTATTTTTTTTCGGTTATTTCTAAACGGTATATATACACATAAATGATTCTATAATTTTATATTAATAATAATATGCTTTTCTAGGTATGAAGAATTCCCTGGTAACACTCATCTGCCAAATACATACATGTTTAAAAATGCAGCATTTAGTTAAAATAATTGTTTTTGATTAACTATCTATTTTACATTGCCAAAATCACACAATTCTGTGTTGTCCTTTACCATTGACTTCATCACTCCGTAAAATATACGCATATTGGGTTTTCAGTAATGATTTTAAAAGCCTCCAAGCCTTCAAGGCTCATATTTAAGTTCAAAGTATCCAGGATGCACACATCTACCATAGTGTATTTGTTCCAGAGATGAAACAGGGTGATCAATTATAATTGGAGGTATCCGCTGTACGGTATCTGTCCTTTAGCAGTCAGAGATGGAATTCTGCTCTTATGTTGTTTTCTGATCAATTATCTAAAGGCTCTGCCTGCCATTTGCTGAGAAGCGGAAAAAAAAAACATGAGCATGGTGAAGCTATTCATTACCAAAATTGATTTATTTACATCCCAAAAGGAATCCTGTGGCCTGCTCCTCTCCATATAGATCTGAGGGTCTGAGATATCGGCTACATAAATATTGAACAGAATATTGATGCGTTCATTACAGCAAAGCTCAGTATTGGGGTTGCGATGGATGGCTGCTGGAAGGCTGAACCTCAAAGGCATCGAGGGTCATAAAAAGATGAGAGGCATGGCTACAGAAAAGGAAACCGGATGTTCTTTTTGCTAAAAGTGACATATGTGTCATTGGCTAAAAGCTTGATGTGCATTTATGTGTTAACGTAATAGAAATGTGCAAGCAAAGAGAGTAATATATCAACAATAAAAAAGGATAGAACGGTTGGTCTTTGTATACATAATAACATCACAATTTGGATCAATCAGATGGCATGTTAAAACTAGTCCCATTGTAATATGTATAGCCATATTTTACAAGGTGGCTAATTTGTATGAATTGATACGATTTTATTTTTATGTTTTAGTATGATTTGCTTCCTCACCAGGGGGATATTCCAGAAAGCTGGTTTTATGACATACCCGGGTAAGTTTAAGGGTTAGATAGCTGATAACCTTAACTTTCGGTTACAAAAACAGAGATAACTTTCAGGGTATGTAAGTAACCATAGCAACTCACTCTGTGTGCTCATGTGTGCGCTTTTTGATGAGCGCCAAGTGGCCGTGAAAGGACAGATTGCGTATATTATTATAACAGCCATATTACTATTACATTTCCAATCTCACCCATCACAATTCAGCAGTCACAACTATTTTAATTTACTTACTTTATTATTTAAACTTTTAAAATGACATAATCTTTAAAAGTAATGTAAGCTGTTATTGTTAAACTTTATGTATTTATATTGAATACTGTATAAACTTTGAAACAGGTTTATTACAACATTTCTGTAATACAGTTCGAAGTAGGGAAGGAAGGAGGCGGGAAACGGCAAACAGTTAAACAAACTTGAATCAAACTAAACAAACAATAACACTGAAGTAAAAGGCCGGCAGCCACCTCACGGTAGACTGCCAGCCATATGAACATAAATACAAACTTAAGGTTTTTTTTAATTATGAATGCATCAGCAACTGTTAAAAATAGAGCTGATACATTGCAAAGTCAGATTTCACAAAACCAAATAAAAGTATTTTTTTAAGGAACAAAACAGAAGCTCAATATACAGCCTATACAATTATTAATATAATGGAATGTATTTAAATTACACTGGTTGAAAACCATATACATAGTAAAATAATTGTTACAAACATCTCAACAAATCTAACAGAGAAAGCCATGATGAATATATATTTTACATTTATGCAATTGCCAGACGCTTTTATCCAAAGCAACTTACATTTTATTATCCTATATATTTGTTTCTTAATATGAACAATCCCCTGGAAACGAACCCACAATCTTGGCATTGTATGCTCTTACCACTGAGCTACAGGAAAGCATTTTTTAATGGCTTAGAATAAAATACTTATATATAGTAACCTACATATGTTCATCTTTATATTTAATAGAGTTTATATTTCTATTAATGTATACATTCAATTACACAACATTTATGATTTATAATTCAGCACTTTATACACCAAAGCAATAAGTCTTTTGAGCAAAAAACCTGATTTATGACATTGTTTCACAGTCAAAAACTTTGAGCTTCTTGGCTACATGGTGAAATGTGAAATCTATGATCCATTGGCAATGTCTTAATGTGGTTGGGTTGTGAGCGCGCGTTAACTCTGGGTAACTTGTGGGAGGTTGATTTAAACGTACCCTTCAAATGTGTTCTGGAACCAACATATATCAGGCTAAGGTTTGGGTTAATCAACCGAGAGTTCAGGGTTTAGCTAAATACACCCCAGTGACGTCTGTTTGTTGTACTGCTTTGATTGTCAATTGGTTCTTTGGTCAGTTTCCGCCACTCCTAGTTGTCATAGACACATTGTTTAGGTGTTTTAATTCAGCTGAGTTGTTTTAATTAGTCTCTTTTGTGTTCCGTATTTTAGCCTGTCCCATTGTTCGGTCACACTCATATTATGCTTTTGTTTGATACTTGTACTTATACACTTCTAGAGTCAAGTTTATGTTATTCAATCGCCTGTGATTCCTAGCTGTTCCTGCATCCGAGTAAATTGACAGGGTGGGGTTAGGGGAGGGGTTTCTATAATTTTTTTCTATAAATCTTGTGTTTTTGTACAATTCACATTGTACGAATTCATAAGGCCACCTTGTAAAATACGTTCGAAATCCTGTGAAATCTTGACACATTTTACGTGATTTCTGGGCATCTTAATATGTAACATGTGTTACTACAGAATTGCTTGGAAACTAATTTGTATTTTTGAAATTCAAAAAATGTATTTAGAACTGAATTAATTTGTATGTTTATTTAATCTGTCCACTAAACATTAAACCACTTATATTTTTTTCCAAATAAAAGTTGCTAATAAACGCTACTTCACTGATGGTAACTATATAAGGAATAATTGACGACAGGCCGTTCAATTATCGAAAGTTTTGCGTCGTGGCTGTTTCACCTCGGGTGTGCATTAACTTTCGAAAATTGAACGGCCCGTCGTCAATTATTCCGTTTATACCACGGCTACCACATTACAAGTACATCCATCCATCTTCTTCCGCTTCATCCTGGGCCGGGTCGCAGGATTAGCAGTCTAAGCAGGGATGCCCAGACTTCCCTCTCCCTAGACACTTCCTCCGGCTCTTCCGGGGGGACACCGAGGTGTTCCCAGGCAAGCCGGGAGACATAGTCCCTCCAGCATGTCCTAGGTCTTCCCCGAGGTCTCCTCCCGGTGGGACTTGCCCGGAACACCTTTCCGGGAAGGTGTCCAGGGGGCATCCGGAAAATATAGCCGAGCCACCTCAGCTGGCCCCTCTCGATGTGGAGGAGCAGCGGCTCTACTCTGAGCTCCTCCCGAGTGACCGAGCTTCTCACCCTATCTCTAAGGGATCGACCAGACACCCTGCAGAGAAAGCTCATTTTGGCCGCCTGTATCCGGGATCTTGTCCTTTCGGTCATGACCCACACCTCATGACCATAGGTGAGAGTAGGAACGTATATTGACCGGTAAATCGAGAGCTTCACCTTGTTGCTCAGCTCCTTCTTCACCACGACAGACAGGTACAGCGACCGTATTACTGCAGAAGCTCCACCGATCCGTCTGTCAATCTCCCGCTCCATCCTTCCCTCACTCGTGAAAAAGACCCCCAGATACTTGAACTCCTCCACTTGAGGCAGGAACTCTTCACCAACCTGAAGTGGGCAAGCCACCCTTTTCCGACCGAGAACCATGGCCTCGGATTTGAAGGTGCAGATTTTCATCCCAGCCGCTTCACACTCGGCTGCAAACTGTCCCAGTGCATGCTGAAGGTCCTGGTCTGATGGGGCCAGTACGACAACATCATCCGCAAAGAGCAGAGATGAAATTGTGTGGTGCCCAGACCCGACACCCTCCGGCCCCTGGGTGCGCCTAGAAATTCTGTCCATAAAATTTATGAACAGAGACGGCGACAAAGGGCAGCCCTGTTGGAGTCCAACAGAACAAGTCTGACTTACTGCGGCAATGCGAACCAAGCTCCTGCTCAGGACGTACAGTGACCGGTTAGCCCTTAGCAAAGTGTCCCGAATCCCATACTCCCAGAGCACCCTCCACAAGATGCCGCGAGAGACACAGTCGAATGCCTTCTCCAAATCCAGAAAACACATGTGGATTGGCTGGGCAAACTCCCATCAACCCTCCAGCACCCTGGAGAGGGTATAGAGCTGGTCCAGTGTTCCACGACCAGGAGGAAAACCACTCTGTTCCTCCTGAATCCGAGGTTCTACCATCGGCCGGAGTCTCCTCTCCAGTACCCTGGCATAGACTTTCCGGGGAGGCTGAGAAGTGTGATCCCCGATAGTTGGAGCACACCCTCCGGTCCCCCTTCTTAAAAAGAAGGACCACCACCCCGGTCTGCCAGTCCAAAGGCACTGTCCCCGACCATCACGCGGTGCTGCAGAACGTGTCAGCCAAGCCAGTTCCACAACATCCAGAAACCTGGGGTACTCAGGGCAGATCTCATTACATACTTTATTATTTAACCTTTTAAAATGAAATAATCTTTAGTTTACTGACTACCTCGGTGACTTCAGCCCAGCTGATGGACGAGTCTGCCTCCGATCCCTCGGCCTCTGCTTCCTCAATGAAAGACGTGACTGTGGGATTGAGGAGATCCTCGAAGTATTCCTTCCACCGCCCGATGATATCCCCAGTCGAGGTCAATAGCTGCCCCCCTCCACTGTAAGCAGCATTGGTAGGGCACTGCTTCCCCCTCCTGATGCGCCGGACGGTTTGCCAGAATCTCTTCGAGGCAGACCGATAGTCCGTCTCCATGGCCTCATCCTTTTTGCAACCACCCGGGCTGCAGTCCGCTTGGCCAGTCAGTACCCGTTAGCTGCCTCGGGAGTCCCACAAGCCAGTCAGGCCCGATAGGACTACTTCTTCAGCTTGACGGCTACCCTTACTTCCGGTGTACACCACCGGGTTCGGGGATTGCCACCTCGACAGGCACTGGAGAACTTACGGCCACAGCTCCAAGTGGCCACGTTGACAATGGAGGTGGAGAACATGGTTCACTCGGACTTAATATCTCCAGACTCCCTCGGGACCTGGTCGAAGCTCTGCCGGAGGTGGAAGTTAAATATCTCTCTAACAGGGGATTCGGCTAAACGTTTCTAACAGACCCTCACAGTCTGTCCAGCTTCCTCCCCCGCCATCGGATCCAACACACAACCAGGTGGTGATCAGTTGACATCTCCGCCCCTCTCTTCAGCCGAGTGTCCAAGACATGCAAGGTCAGATAAAATAACCACAAAGTCGATCAACGACCTCCGGCCTAGGGTGTCCTGGTGCCATGTGCACTGGTGGACACCCTTATGCTTGAACATGGTGTTCGTTATGGACAAGCTGTAACTAGCACTGAAGTCCAATAAAGGAAAACAGAACTCGGGTTCAGATCAGGGGGGCCGTTCCTCCCAATAACGCCCCTCCAGGTGTCCCCGTCGCTGCCCACGTGGGCGTTGAAGTCCCCCAGCAGAACGAGGGAGTCCCCAGTCGGAGGACTTTCCAGCACCCCTCCCAGAGTCTCCAAGAAGGCCGGGTACTGTACATTGCCGTTTGGCCCATATGCGCACACGACATTGAGAGAACTATCCCCGACCCGAAGGCGCAGGGAAGCGACCCTCTCGTTCACTGGGGTGAACACATGGCGGCTGAGCTGGGGGCATGTACACAAGTACATTTTCAGGTATTTTATTTCAAGAGATTTGTTATGTTTGCCGCTCTTCTAATGCTACTGTGAGTGGAGGACTATTTTCTCATCCGAAACTGCCGGTAATTCCAAGACGTCCTTTTAATGGCTTTGAGAGAGAGCACGCACGTGTTTGTTGTTTTAAGCCAATCATTGAACACATTTACTGCCCAAGCTGTTGTCTGTTTGGTGTTTTTCACTTTCAATCTTGTCTAGTTGTTCTTCAGTGACCGTTTTATTACGTTTGCTAATGCTGGCTGCCTCTGATGTTCGCTATCTTTTTTTTCATCTTCTGCACTGTCAAGAACAGCTTTCGGCCAATTGCCGAAATTTTCTTACTTCCCATAAATATTAAAAGATATTTCTGGAAATGTAAATCGTCTTCCATGTTGTTTGAGGTGGACTAGCTACAGTTTAAATCCGTTGTAATGATTAAACTTGACGCAGTGATATCGAACTGTAATTCGGTCGACAGATCTGGAACTACTTAGGTGTGCGTTTGACTGAAAAAGAATCCACACCTGTAGAACCTTGGTCAGCCAATCAGAATCAAGCATTCCACAGCCCCCGTGGTATAAAATCTCATAAATATTATAAAAGATATTAGTGTGCATTAAAAAGCCTTACTTTAGTTCAACATTTTAGTTTAATGTCTTAATGTCCAGGTTACAATTTATTAATGTACAGTTTGGACAAAAAAAAATACAAAAGTAACATCAAAAGAAATCATTTCCACATTTGAGATTTTTACTTCATAGCATTCAGAGCAGTTTTGCACTATCCTGTAGAAGTGACAGCGGAGTCTTTATCTGCAAAAAACAGCTGTCATGTAAAATAAAGTCTAAAGCATTGTAGCTGCGAAATAGCAAACTGATACTGACAGGCTTAAGTGAGTTTTGCTTTCTAAAAGACTACTAAAGTGTGACGTGTGAAGAGGTGAGCCACGATACAAAGATGACCAAAACTCTGGTAGACACATAAAATCTTTTGTGAACACGTTGAGTATAAACTTAGCTTGAATGCATATCCGTTATTTTTTTAAATACACACATACATATGAAATCTATTATTCTACCTTTTCTCACTGCCCCTCCCTTTATCTGTCTACCCCACCCTATCACAGGTCTATGCATGCGGATGCTGCTGTCAAGAAAAGAGGACGAAAGTTTAAGATAGGGGTGTAAAAGGAAGTGAGAGATAAAGGTCTTGGCAATTACTGGGGATTCAAATCTGTAATTAATGTTAGTTTATCTGTCTTTCAGTTTAGCGGGAAGCTGGGGGAAGAGAGATTGTAGATCTCCCGCGTTAATCGTTAGCTCAGCTGAATTTTGCCTTGTTAAAAGCACAAAGGCAAAAAATCAATGTCGTCTGATTGCTCTCTGATTCAAGAGCCCACTTGATCAAAACACGATGAAAGTGCCTCAGTGTTTTTCTGTTTCTGTTTGGCCTCATGAGACGGCGAACAAGCCTGGTAATTCGCTGAATGCTTCAATGGGAAAGTTGTTGCTGATTGAGTCGCTCATTCAGAATGACAGTAACAATAAAAGTATTCACCTTGATCTACATGCAATGTAGTCATCTTTGTGAATTGGTTATTTTTGCTAAAGACCTAAAGAAACCATCACAATAGTGTTGTCAGTTGGGACAAACAGAAAAACCAGAGCTACCTGACACTATAATGTGTTTTAAATTGTCATTCTGAAGTTCTCCAAGTATTGAGTTTGCTGAACTAAATAAGTTTCTACCAGCATTAGAGTGACATGTTTGTTTGATTTTAGCATCTTATTGTGTATGGGGCAATAAAACACTACATTGTTTTAGCACTAAAAGATGATGTGCAAAAGGTTCGCACGATTTCTTGGTGGGTTCCCCCCGTCGGATTGACATCAATAATGAAGAAGACTAAAATGTTGCCAGGTTAGCAAAACATAAGGTTTTAGGTAGAATGTGCCGTTTTTTTTGTTATGAATACATTACAAGCAAGGTCAACCCAGTCCAAGGCCAGACTGATAATTCTCTTTCTCTCTCGTATTTATTTCTCTCTCTATCTCTGTCTCCCCACTGTTGGTAGAAAATTCTGCTGACTCCAAAGCCTTACCTCAGAGAAAAATGGGGATCCAAAAACAATAGCAGAAAATACAATTTGCATCTGCATCCCTGAGCCGGTGGGATTTGGTTTTCGCTCTCGAAATTCATGCAATTAAACTTTATTTAAACTATTACCATACCCTTCAATACTGCACATTTAATACTACAAGATTATGTTATTCTCATTGCTAATTAACTATATTTGTGAATACAAAAAAAATAACATTTTGAAAAATCAATTGTTGTAAAATATGGTTTATTTTTTACACTCTAAAAACAGTTCTGTGTTCATTTTGTGTTAATTTAAGGACAGCTCATTAATGCACTTCAAAAGAGACAACTACGATTCATTTTTTTGTCTTGTTTGTGCAAGTTTTTGCACACAGTTTTTTAAAAGAAAATTGTACTTAAAAAAAACTTTACTAAGAAAATAACTTTTTAAGTAAAATTTGCTTAAAAACGTGTGCAAAACTTGCAGAAATTAACACCAAAAATAAGTACATCCTCCTAGTTATTTTTCACTGTGTCTGTTATTTCCTGGGACAACACGTTTAGGAATACGCAAACAATGTGTTAAAATTAACACATCCATTTCAATGTATGAAAACGATTTTCTTTTCATTTGTGATATGAATGATTAGATGTTTTCTTGGGTTTGATTCATATCCTCCATTGATTTAAGAGCAAAATAATCAAGCAGATTCCCGCTGTGGGCACACACAGACTGTTGACATCATTGATGTGAAATGGCATAGAAGTCAAGTGTCTTTTCTGAACATAATATGTAAAGGCTATAAAATAGAGGCGTTGACCGCCGCAAAATGATGTTTGTGAAATTCAATGTCATTCGTCTAATGAATTCTTTACCATAATAAAACCGCCTCACGGTCAAGAATCGTCGTTTACCTATCCCTCTGGGAGAGTTCTCTTGAGCGGACAGGAGGTGTGACTCACCTGGCCTTATATTGGCTCTCTGAGTCTTACGAGGACACGAGGCTTCTTTAAAACAATAGAGCACCATCTGGGAGCTGTGAGGGGGACTTGTTAGCTGGCTAAGGACCCTGTACTGTGTCATCCTGCCTCCCGTCAATGAAGTTAATGACCGCACACCGCGAATCTGAGAAACACCGCCATGCTTTTTATTAGATTTAGCTAAGGCAGCCACAGGATCTCTGGCTTTAATCGTTTCATTTTTGGGCAGAGAAATATGCGACTGTTAAGCAAAGATGTATGTTTACATTTATGCCTCTTACAGGTGTGTTAAAGTACCTTACAGGACATTTTAGGTTTACATTATTTCAATAGTCATGCAGTATGCTAATTTCACGCAGCTCATGGGATTCAAAATCCTGAGGTAGCCCATTTTTTCCACATCTAAGATCATAAATCACATTAGTGGCTTCAGGTTGATAGTCCAAGGCATTGTTGTTTAATTTCGGGTTTCTTCCCTCTGGGACATTAGTTAAAATTTCAACATGTGAAATCAGTGTTTTGATTCCATGATCTTGCTGTTGTTTCCAATTGAGTTGGAAACCACTGGATTGCACTGGATTGTTTCAATGCGTCATTCCTAAAAAGTTAATTTATTCAGTCCAGTTATTAGGAATTGGTTAGGTGTGTTTGCTTTTAATGGGTAGACAAATGTAGAGAGGTGTCAAGAGCCTTGTAGAAGTTATATAATAATTTAATAATATTGTTTTGTTGTGTATTGTTCAATAATGTTAAGAAAATGACTAAAAGAATGACCTAATTCTTTTAGTAATTCAGGTTGTGCCCGAAGGCTCCAGTTATCCATTCAGTTCAGAAAATAAAAAAGTCGGAAAAAATCTTAATTGAAGTGTATTTTGTATCTCATTTGTATGAGGGGTTTCGATAGCTGTCATACAGGAAGACTTAAGAAACGATGAAAAGAGTAAGAAGGGAAAATTAGTGTGGATGTTAACAGGTCCTTAAAGTTAAAGTGACAGAGAGAAAAGCCGCCTTTTGAATCATTGTGCAATGAATAATGAATAATAAATCTTTAACAGTATGAGTCATCACTAAGATCACCCATCATCAATGAAATTATTCCTTCCATGCGTAACATGAAACAGAATGAACATATCAGTTCACATAATTAATACATTTAAAATGTATGTACATTTGATCATCAAGGTTTTTATACAAATAGAACTTACACATGATAAAAAACACGTAATATAGGGTAATACAGAAATATAGTGAATTTTAAACAAAAAGCTGAAGCGAAGTACAGTATAACTATACACTCTTAAAGGGGTAATTCACCCAAAAATGTAAATTCTATCATGAATTACTCAATCTCTAGTTGTTCCAAACCTGTATATATTTCTTTTTTCTCTTTTTGTTTTCTTGAACACCAGGAGGATATTTGGAAAAATGTTAGCAACTGACATCTCGGATATCATTGACTACCATTGTACTGTAGGAAAAATTTAAAGGTTGTCAAAGGTGCATCAGAACTGTTAGTTCCCTTTCTGTCGGTCTCTCAACATTGTGTCGAGAACAACAGATGGGGTTCGCCTTGAGAACCAATCAACTCTGACCACTATAGAAAAGGCCAATGAAATTTGGCGAATGAAATTTGCATGCCGGTCTCCGTCCCCGGATGTCCGGTATAAAAGGAAGCCGGCGTGCAGCATTCATTAACCTTTTGTTCTTCAGAGCCTTCGTCTCGGCGGTTCCGGAGGTGTTAGAGAATTTTTTCTTAAAAGGTCCTTTTCAGGACTGAGCATTCTCCAGCCCGGCGTGTCCCGCTGTTCTCTTGGGTGCGGCACCCTCGTCGAGGAGGGGGATGGACACGATCGCTGCATTAGGTGTCTGGCCGTCCAGCACTCTGAAGCAGTGTTCGTTGACACATCTTGCCCGCACTGCGGTTCATTGTCATTCAGAAGTTGCGGTAACGGGTGGCTACAGGAAGCCACCATTTCGTCTCCTACCCGGGCCATGACATCGGTGGCTACGGCCGCAAAGTCCGCCTGTATTAGCAGCGTTAGTGATGTGGGACCTCTGCGAACGTAAACCCGCGAGCCAAGTGCTCACAGGCCGATCATACCCCGATTCGCTCTTCTGAACGTTCCCCAACCGGCGGTGGCATACAGTCCGGATCCTCAGGCACACACTCGGAAGCGATGCGTGACGTAGATGAGATGTCGATCGCAGCATCGGAGGGAGATTGGCATCCGACTCTGACGAATCCGAGCTCCACCCCCAGCGGTCGAGCTCAGGAGGAAGCAGAAGTTATGTCAGCTGTGCTAACCCGGGGATACGTGGTTCCTGAGGTCGGAGCGCGGTGCAAACCGCGACCACCCCGGGTGCCATTTTTTTCCAGGAGGTGCATGAGGAGCTGTGTAAAACTTGGAGCGCTCCACTCACGGCCCGCTCCCATTGGGGAGGAAGATCCAACTCTAACTGGACCTAGTGCTACCGGACGCTGTAACACCCCCCCTGTGGGCTGTTCCGTCTGATTTATCCTCATGAGAATGGTTCCCACTCTTGGTAACCCATGAGCTTCCCCAGGTGGACCTCCACCTCGTGGTTAACTACTCAGTCCGCACCTTCCATGCGTACTCCTCCAAGGACGAGACCATACCTATATCCACCATATTCCTCCCCGCGGGTAGGAAGTGGCCTCTGCAGCGCATCCCTGATTAAGTGTAAACCTGAGCCGTACGGCCTCTCGCCGTGAATACCGGTCAGTGCTGTACCCATCTTTCTCCTAGAAAGCTCTGGAACCCCCCGACCACCACACTGGAAGGTTACAGTTTCGCGAAAGCTTCGAGCTGACACGCCCAGGCCTGTTACCGTCACTTCGCTAGAGATTGTGACGCGATACAGCGTTGTGGCATTTTCCATAGGTAACCCCATCCTGCGTTCTTGACACAACGTCAAGAGACCGACAGAAAGGGAAATTTGGAAGAATGTTAGCAACTAAGATTTTTGTGTTGCATCATTGACCACCATAGTAGGAAAAATTATTGTTAATTTTTTATACTTTTTAACAATTGAAGAATTTAACAATTTTGAAGAATTGAGGAAAACGTCTTGGTTACGTATGTAACCTCAGTTCCCTGATGGAGGGAACGGGACGTTGTCTTCCTTATGCCACAAAAACGTATCGTATTCTGCTGCAGTCGTGAGAGGCTCTCCGGCTCTTCAGAACAAGAGGTAAATGGATGCTCGCCAAATTTCATCGGCCTTTTCTATAGTAGTCAGAGTTGATTGGTTCTCAAGGGCGAACCCCATCAGTCGTTCTCGACAAAACGTCTCGTTCCCTCCATCAGGGAACTGAGGTTACATACGTAACCAAGACGTTTTATATATATATATATATATATATATATATAAAGCATTTTTTCCCGTTGAAAATTGAAGTTTATTGTTTGAATGTCAAAAGATTGAGATATTGAAATGACTCCTTGCTGTATGTTGTTATGTCTGTGAATGCTGAATATTCGGTGTATTTTAGCATACTGTGTAGAAAACATTCTCACAAGGCAATTTCAAGGCCAGTTTTTGATTCTAAGAAGCAATTTGAGGCCACTCAGAAAGTAAGTTGTGTCTGGTCATCTTGTCCAGACTCTAGAGGCATAACCGCTGATATTGTGTGTTTTTGGAGGAATCGTGAGAAATGAGACATGTTAAACCACACGCTACTGCACATATAATACATATGTAATGATATATTTATAAAAATCTGTCATTGTTACTCCTAGAAGTCACATATAAGGCACTCTAGTTCTTCTGAAAGGAAAAACATTAGGTGAAAATAAAATATGTGAAATATCTCTAGTCACGCATCTTTTTATATACAAACTATAAATATTTAAAATCCCAGAATACTAATGGAAAACACATAGAACAGGCCAAAAACTATTTTATAAATGCAGTTTCAAAAGCTCAATAAACTACAGGACTGCTTCTTATCTGTCCGTTCCCATAGGTGTCTCAGACTTAACAATATAGATTTCTCCTGTAGCACCTAATATATCCAGACGCCAATAGACAACCCCCTCCATACGCACACATTCCTCCTGAAAGAAATGCTCAGCCAATCTTCTTCAATCTTCCTCAGAGTGATAAAGAGTGTAAAGAGCGCACATATTGATAAACAGCGTCAGACAGTAGATCTGCGTTGACTTTCAAGGGGGGGAATTGGGATAAAGTTTCTTGCATTCGATATCGTCCGTTATGCGGCTGCCCGAGCCGTTGATCATGGAGAAAATGTGTTTGACACTGTTCAACACGATGGAGCAATCACTTCAGATAGCACTTGATTATAACCGTGCAGAAGCTGGCGTTACCCGGTAACCTGCGACATGTTTGCCTTTGCAGGGAGTATGGAGCTCAAGCCTGGGGTGTGTTTCATGAATCTCAAACATAGCACCAGAGCAATCTACTGCAGACAGGTGCTTCGCTCTGTCATTTTTCTTTGTGTATTGTAAGGTCACAGTTCAACACAAACAAGTGTATTAACAAGAATGGGCTGAATTTGTTCTGTATTTTCACAAAGTGTGAATATGAATGACTGCTGATGACTCCACAGTCTTTAATCAATATTGTGTTCTACAGTTTTTTATGTTTGTGTTTTTCTTATGTAGCCAATGTTTGTAGACCCAGTTGACCAAAAGCATTATTCAGTTTTTCAAATCAATACAGTCGTAAAAATGTAAGATAGTTTACTTGACTTTATCCCTGTTATAAACTGTCAGGCTTTGCCTGTTGTTTTTTGTATTTTAGTTGGTGTTTTATTTTCTCTGCTGTATTTTCTGTCTTACAGATTTCGATCGTCTGGCACCTTGTTTGCCTCCTTGTTTTACTATTTACCACCACCTGTTCCTGATCGCTCATTTCCCAATTTGAGCTTGGCTGTGCCAGCTCTCAGTGTGGCGATGTAATTTATTTGTTACTTTGTTGCTCTCGCTGTACTTATTGTTAACCATTCCCTATTATTCGTAGGAACGTGGCAACCCGTGAGCCTGGTTTGGATTATTTTTCTCTCCTTACGGTTCCTTTTGGTTCCCGTTTACCTTTCCCGGATTTGTGGATTTTTTGGTTTTCTCAGTCAGCTGTGTTCCTGAGTATTTGGTCAGGAGTACATTGCCTTTCTTTTGTTGCTCTCAGTGAAGCCTGTCTAATAAACTGTGTTGTACCTTACCTGCATCTGAGTCCCTTTGTGCACCGTGACAATAAACAACATTATTTGTCATTTATCTCAATTAAACCAAATTTTACAAATAAAGGTGTTAAAGAAAATGTATGATATGGGTTAAATATTTTATTTAAAAAAAAAACATTTGACACAACATTTCATATTAATAGGAAGTAATTTATATATACAAGAATATAAATATAAGTAAAAATATATACAAAATATATTAAAAATGTTTAAATGAGGACTTGGGTTAATCGAAGTTAAATCAAAATTAAATTAAAGTTAAATTAAGTTAAATCAACTTGGCTTGAATTGAAATTAAGAGATGCACCAGCTACATTTCTCCACCAATACACTGATATTATTCTGATTGATATCTGCCAATATCGATTCTGAAGATCTTGTAACTTTCGGAATGTTAATAATTTATATAATGACTTTTAATATTAACATCAAACTGGTGATGTGTCTTAACATTTGCTATATAAATTGAAACATTTTGTTCAGCTTTCAAACAAAAAGTTTTTTAATTAATTTTTTCTACCGCACATGTCAGAGTAAAAACAATCAAATTTTTAGGAAACATCAAAAACAAGTCCCACGAACCTGAAGACCACACAATTGTTTTTTTTTTCAGCAAAAACAGTATTTATTTGCTATTTTATTGGCATTTTAGAATTTTCCAGGCAATATTTTCATGTAACAATTCAACTACATGAGCCGCTTATTTGCAAAACTGTTATCTATACCGCAAATTAAGCATTTACTTCTTAAACATCAAATTTCTTGAACATTTTACAAGCACCCTCACACTAAATAAAAGTGGCGGAATTCTGATTGTGGCATTTTCCGTAATTTCCCAGGTGATACTTTACCGGGACACTTTGGCCAAGTACAAATGGTATAGTGACGTCTGCATTAATGCATTTGCCTCTGTGTTTGAGAAGACAAAGCTTTTAATCAAAGCCAAAGTTTTTGTTATTGTCAAACAAGAGTGAGAAAGCAACTTTCTTTCAACGTATGGGTGTGCTGTACCCGTCTCTCTAAAGGGAACAGCAGATATCTATTAGTTCTACGGCCGCCTGCTGTGTCTCCTCCCTCTCATTTTTGTCTTCCTATGTCTCTTTGTTTTTTCACATCAAAGAAGCTCTAGACTTCTCAGAATAAGAAAATCTGCCATAAAATGAGCTCAATATGCAGAGGATCAATCTGCATGACGCACTTTGTGTGTTTTAATAAGAATTGCTTCTTCACAATTTGGGATGTGACATCGATTTTTACTTTAACTAATGAGAGTTGAATGTTTATAGACTTAACCTTTAAATGATTGCCTTATGAAGCTTATTTTACATAAAAGATGCATATGAATGGATTTTCAGCATATAATTAATCATTTTTGTTTATATTATGGAATCCAGTCTCAAATAGAAAAGCTGTAAAGTGACACATTTCTAACAGATGTGATATAAATAGTGGTCCCTTAGCCCTGGCTGTTGCACGGGGTTATGGGTAATGAACGGCAGCTCTATCGGGGGGTTTACTGGAAGAGATCCAGTAGAAGCTTCTCAGACCAGACACCTGCTCAAACATCTGTCAACTATGACCTCTATAGCTTTATTATACCTTTAATCTATCAGAACAGACAAACCTGCAGGCGTACACAAGCCATTGAAAATGCTTCTGTTTTGCATTTTCGTAATTTAATAGCTTCTTTTATTTTTGTCTGGCTTGAAAATTTTCCACATAGTATCTTGAGTATGCATTACAAGCAAAGAAAATCTCGTACACAGGATTTAACATGGGCACAAATTCAACTACTGTATTTCTGATCTGTGACCTAGAAATAGTGTAGAATCTTAAATGTCTTCTTTCTATGTAATAACTTTTCTTGTTTTCTTGCTGTTTTAAAAAAAACTCTGATGTTCTCTGTGGTCTCAGATCTTTGGCTTGCGTTGTATATGCATACACAAAACCATTGTTCTGCATGGATGCGCAATAAAACACATACACAGACACGGTTACATGCACATCAGCATACAAAATAAATAGTTGCACTTTGAGTCTCAAAATGTATTTAAAGTGACCTCTCCCAGCATTGTTATTGTAGGGAAAACATTCAGTTATTCCACCAGAATTCTATCTGCTCCGTAGAATTGCGTCGGGCATCTTTAAATGGCGTGTCCCCACTTACGCCACACTGCACTTCACATTTGGCTTTTCCTCAATCTGTGAAGGAAAGAGGATGATTTCTGTGTTCATAGTGGATGGAAGTGAATGGATTCTGTGTCCTGAATACAAATGAGAGGAGAATTGGTTTGAGAAAGACACTGTCCTTCCATCCCTATTTCACAAACCACGCGTGGACTTCACATGCAGTGGTCCATCAACATCAGGGTCACAAGAGGCATTTTACAGACACAGCTAATTTTACAAAGTTTTCATTGCTTGGTACAGTTTTATGTTTTTATTACGTAGTACCACAAATACAAACATGTATTGCAGAGCTACGGCAATTTTTTTACATGATTTAATCCAACACATGAACTCTTTCAACATGTTCTGTCTTAGGTTTAGTTTCCTTCCATTCTAATTTTATTTTTCAGTGACAAAACTATATATTTTTTATACATTTATGTACTCAATTTACTTAATACTGAATACATTTATTTGTTGATGGGTATGATTTGTTAATTGTTTTCTTTTTCGTTACAGTATATGGTACAAAAATGGTTATGAAAATATGAAACATTACTGAATATGAAAATCTTTAATGATTTGGAAATAAATCTTTCATGAGCATTTCATTTATATTTTTTAGCTTTGAAAACATTGTTCACTGTAAAAAAAAAATCCACAATTTTATTGTTTTATTTAAAATAAATCTACTAGAAATTTTCTAAATTTTAGAAAGCACATTAAGTACAGTGAAAAAATGACAAGAATTTACTTATTTTTTTGAGTAAAGATACCTTATTATTGCAAAAAAAGTATTGTATTACATAATACATAAAATAATAAATACTGCTGACTAATACAACTGATTTTATTAATATTACATATTGTTTTAACAAATTACTCCACTCCACACACAGTTTAGACTAATGCATTACACAAACTTTTCCCAGGCAGGAATTTATTTTTGGCACACCTGCAGTAATAAACACACACTGTTAAAATGCCCGTGATTTTTAAAAATGAATTGCCCCAATCCCTAATTAAAAAGTCAATAACCAGCATGTAGTAGCATGTCCTGCATCCGCCTAAGGTATCGTGCTTGTCTGACTGTTCTTGCCGAGGAAAGCCTGGCTGTTAGCCATCACATATTGGCATAAACCAGCTCTCGATCCTTTTCTTCATCTCACTCAGCTCTCATCTGCGAGAGTGAATGGGTCTCAGGGTCTTAGCCACTGATGAGAAATTGCCCTCGTCCCCTGAGCACCTGAACAAGCCCTGGCTCTCTCCTACCCAACATCCTCCTCTGTCTCCCCAAATATGCCTTCGCTTTCATCATCCTCGAGAAACAAATAGCCACGGCCAAACCTGGGACAATCATTTAGTTGGCTAATTTTTTTCGGCGACCCTACAGAACAGGACATTTTATTTGTACCTGCTTTGATAGATATCCTGCCGTTTTTTTGATTACGATGCAATTCGATCCAGCTCCTATAAAAGTAATAATAATAAATGTTTGACTGTAAACCCGCACGAGAGCAAACGACTGCGAAAAGACTTTTTAAGTACATGGGGCGCTTTTTAACAACACGCTTTTTCATTTTTATTGATCTTGTGTTGCCTGGCATGTTACTGGTAGGGGGAAAATCTATTTTGTTTCAATGACTATTGTGATGTTTTATATAGATAAAAGATCAATATTTATGGGTAAAGGAGAATGACTGCACGCATTAAAAAGTTCACCAAAAATTGAAAATTCAGTCATCATTTACTCACTCTGACCTGTATGACTTTCTATTTTCTAAAGAACACAAAAGTAGATCTTTTTAAGAATGTTGGTAACCAAACAACATCGGGACCCATTGACTTGCATGGTTTTGTATCTAGACAATAGAATTCCATTGGTGCCACCATTGTTCGATTACCAACATTCTTTAAAACATCTGCTTTTGTGTTCTGAGGTAAGAAAGAAAGTCAAACTGGTTTTTAAATGACAAGTTGCGTAAGTTATTATCATTGGACCAAAAAGTTAATTAATATACTTTGTGCAAAGCACCAGTGAAAATATTAGAAGTGGTGACGACAACAACCGTAGTAGTTTTATTCCTGTGTGTGTTGTGATGAAGGAACCAATAAATCTGTATTTCAATTACATTCACAGATAAAGTCGCAAGACTCACAACGGCGCTCTTTCCATGTCAAACATCCCATACTTCCCAATATTAGACCATTACAGTTAACTGGGTCCCACTGATCAATATATACAGACAGCTGAGGGGCTTGTAACCTGCCTTGTTAAAGGTCTCCCACTTACATAGTGCTAAGTATTGAATTAATCCTATTTATGTCACACTGTGTCATAGTATTAAAATATGATAGTACTCGTATATCACGGTGGGTTGGGAAAAGCACAAGCTTTGATTTAGTAGGGTTGTGGTGGTTGGGTATGGGTATGGGGCGTAATGATCTGTTGATGCTGTCATTGCACAATGCCCATCTTTGATTGACAGCAAGGGTCTAGTCTATTTGAAGAGGCATTTAATCTGAGTAATGTGTTTTGTCAATGCCGAAATCATTTAGGCGATAAATAGAGGGTTATTGTCCAACAGCAGAGGTAATCGGCGCTGGCTTAGATGATTTGGACAGTGGAGAAGTCATCGAAGGATCATTTGTCTGTCAAATTGTATTTAAGAGAAGGTGCCAGATTTTTTCAGTCACATGCCTCTACACCTCATGGCTCAGACTTGCTAGGTCAAAGAGTAATGCAGAAAGACATCCATGGACTTTCTGAGGCACTGTGCGGAGAAGTCTTAAAAGAAAAGAGAAAGAAAAGCACCCAATTGTATAAGAATTAAATGAATAGTTCCTTCAAAAATAAAAATGTGGTCATTATTTAGTCACCTTTGAGGCGATTACCACAGAAGGAAAAATTACATTATATATTTTTTCGATTTTCTGAACACAAAAGAAGATATTTTGGAGAATGTAGGACAGCAAATAGTTCTTGGGCACATTTGACTATACCATCGTCATTTCTCCTACTATGGTAGTCAATGTTGGCCAAGAACTGTTTGGATTCAAGCATTTGTCCAACTATCTTTCTCTGTGATCATCAAAACAAAGAAATTAATACAGCTTTGGAACAACCTGCTAGTGAGTAATTCATGACATAATTTTCATTTCAGGGTGAATCTTATTTTAAGCCCTTCAAAAAAAAATATTAATAAAATCTGTTTAGTGTAATATTTGAAAAAATATCTAGTCAAATAGATATAATGTTTGTGTTTACGTATATAGTGTATGTGTGTGTGGCGTTTATATTTATATGTCTATAAATACACAAATATATATAAAGAGTATATTTAAGAAAAATGTGTAATATGTTTTCATTTATATATAATACAAATTCTATTTAAATACATTTTAAATTATTGTATTTAAATTTAACATTTTGGAAATATTTTGGAATCGATTATTTGTAATTAATCAAATTTAACAGCACTAAAATTAAGAAATTATAAAACATTCTTAAAAATATAAAAACATTAATACAAATATTTCTTTTTAGATACTTTTTTGAAAAAGTACATTTTAATTTAGTTTAAAATGACAAACATGATAATGATACCACCCAACCTAAAAAGCTGGATTGTTGAGTTTTGATGTCACCAATCCTTTCGAGAGAAAGTGCTATTGAGCAGTCTAAATTGCTTTATTGAACATTCCTCTGGGCCTGAAGGGGCAGACCATGCCAGTTTGACTTATCAGTCGTCTTTATTCGCCAGAACGAGAAGCTGTGACAACATGGCCACAGGGGCTACAACAAGCCACAGCAATTTACAATGGCGCGGCCCACTTTGTTCGGCTGCCAGAGGCGGCAGTGGAGGAATGTCTGACTCTAAGTCTTGTTTTGAGGAAAGCTACATTGCCATGTTCACGTTCAGAATCACTTTGGCTTTGAGAGATAAAAGGGTGAAGAGGAAGATAGGAACAGAGGACAGTAATTATAACTGCACTTCACCTGTACTTCAAAGCTTTTAACACGGTCACCACGAAGGAAATCATCTGGCCGAGAGGCTAGTGGATCTAAATTGCATTTCGTTGTAATTGTCCCTCAGATCACTGAATCCTGCAGTGTTTATGCTTTTGAAATTTGTACCTCTGCATACCTTTCAAGGATGAGATAGCTGTTTATGTCGGGCCACTGTGTTCATGGTTTAATTTCAACCCCCAGTTCTCATTTCTGAATATAGTAGCTGAGTGACCTGACTTTTTACCAGTCTTAGTATGACTGTTAAGAATTTTACATGCCGTTTTTTTAGGGGAGTTCATTTTTGTTGTTGCTGAAGATGAAACTCCATAAAATATTTTATATGTGTGCACATGTACAAAACTGATTGAATTAGTGCACTTTAAGTTGATTTACAGGTCCAATGCGTAAGATTAAGGAGGATCTATTGACATAAATACAATATAATTTACATAGGCTAACTATGTCTTTAGAGATGTATAAAGACCTTACATAATCATACCTGTCAACATTTGGTGACCAAAATGCAGAGGCACCTCTTTGTTATCCATCCATCCATTTTCTACCGCTTATCCGAACTACCTCGGGTCACGGGGAGCCTGCGCCTATCTCAGGAGTCTTTGGGCATCAAGGCAGGATACACCCTGGATGGAGTGCCAACCCATCGCAGGGCACACACACTCATTCATTTACTCACTCACGCACTCACACCCTACGGACAATTTTTCCAGAGATGCCAATCAACCTACCATGCATGTCTTTGGACCAGGGGAGGAAACCGGAGTACCCGGAGGAAACCCCTGAGGCACGGGGAGAACACACACACAAGTCGGAAGCGGGAATCGAACCTCCAACCCTGGAGGTGTGAGGCGAACGTGCTAACCACTAAGCCACCGTGCCCCCCACCTCTTTGTTATAAATCTTTTAATTACTTTATATCTAACATAACATAATTTTCATGTAAAATTATTATATGTTAATTAATATATTTATTCAGAATAATAAGAAAGACTGTTTAACACAGCCCACAAGGCCATGAATTCATAAATACGAGGTATTGAAGGCAGGGGCGCCGTATAGGGGGGGAAATTTAGCACAATTCCAAGGGCCCATGACTGACACAAACATATGTACAAACTTATATAACATTATCAAATCATCATCATTCATTGTATAATTTTATATAATAATACAATTAATGATCGCTTTGTTTTTAAAAATCCCCATTGACTAAAAGTTAACATCCATATTGACCGACCAACCCCTGTATCTGCATGAAATGGTTTGGTCCTATCTTAGCGCTCTCAGTGACTGTGTTTAGTTGCAGTCAGTAGATGCGCCAAAACTACAGTGACCACAATGTTGCCTAGTAATGTTAAATCAAAATCTGGTTTTCCATAAAAGAGAGGAAACACAAAGGAAAGGGTGTCAAACTGTAACCCAGTTTTTCACCAAGAAAGGTGGGTATAGCCTATAGCAGTGGTTCTCAACTCTGGCCCGCGAGATCCACTTTCCTGCTGAGTTAATCACCAACTCTGATAAAACACCTGAAGAGGCTAATCAGTGACTTCAGGAACAGACGCATTCAACTTAATGTTGTGCTGCGCAGATTGTTTGGCATATCGCATTAAAGTACCGCGAGAGCGATTAAAATGCGTAGGCCTACCGCGCAATCTGCACCTGAATCTCTTTTGCTGTACTTAAATGTCATATGATGATAGATTTGAGCAGCGCCTCATTAAATTGAACGCATCTATTCTAAAGACGCTGGTTAGCTTGTTCAGGTCTTTTATATCACAGTTGGGGATAAACTCTGCAGGAAAATGGATCTCGCAGGCTAGAGTTGAGAACCACTGGCCCTATAGTCTGTGAGGGGTATTAACCTGTTGGCTTAATGTCCATAGTGAAATAAGCTAGCTAGCAGTAGTGTTAGCCTATATTTAATCACCATTTAATCAGTGCAGGGAAACGTTAAGCACTATAATAACCCTAATGTGGAAATTCCATTTTACATGTCCACTTTATTTTCTTGTTGGCATATATGTGCAGCTTAGTAAAAAAATATACCGTTTTCATTGTTTCGAGAGGATGATGTTAATTTTTAAGTTTATTCTTTTTTCTTTTTTTAAAATCTTTCATTAATAATTAATAATAATTGTTAAGATAATTATTTTTTTTGTCAAATATCACAATAAAAATACATTGAGACTGTAAAAGACAGCCTTCAGCACATTTTTATGGTTGCTTTTAATCTTGCATCAAATAGTGAACTGCATACTAGACTTGCATGCATGTACAAATCACAAGCAGTAAATATTGTGCTAGTACTAGTATTAGACTACAAGAAGCAGGACAGTTGTAAGCCTTTAATTAGAGTTTGATGGGACAGTTAGGTCCTAGAGATGTGGTGACAACAGCTGCGCAGAGGGGACCCAATTAGATTTTTTGACATGGGGCCCAAAATTCCTGGCGGCGCCCCTGATTGAAGGTATCAAGGTATCATTTTAATGTAATATAAAAATTTGCCCGAGATCTTATGTCCAACATGAAAGACTTCTAAACACGGCTTAAAAAGTTTGAGCAGTTTGTTCCTTTACGCGTCACGGATGGATGGGTTTACCATTGTTTGCATGTTGCAGTCATTATATACAAGAACCGCTATGGTCACAGAACGGGATTATTATCGGTTTTATTCAGAGTTGTCGGCAGAACACAACGCTCTTTTCATAAAAAATTTTTGTAAAGGCATAAAATGTTTTATAAAAACAGCTAATGTGGTGTTTAAAGATGATATCGGTTTCACAATTTTTACCAAGCAGACTTCCAAAAATACTGTTACAGTCGACCAAGAGCAAAAACAATACATTACCGACAGGCATACTTTAAAAACTACGAAAATATTACTTCTCCAGAGCAAGGACTAGCTGTAATGTTGACCCACATCTACCTGTCGATGGAACCATATATGAAACAATCTTTCTGTCGTATCCAGTGAGCGAAAACGGATCGTGAGGAACGAGCGTTAAATGAAAAACGGAGATTGTGGAATATGCAGACTTTAACCGTGTAATAAGAGAAAGTTTTTAGCGGGGATTGGATGTGAATCCTTTCCATAGTACTCCACTTCGGCTACCGTTCACTTTCGCTTACCAAAGGGCGCATCAGCCTGTGAGGGCAAACGGGCAGTGGCTCAAGTGACTTTTTAGTATCTGAAATACGCACAAAACGGGAGGGTGGCAGGAGATGGGTGTGAAAAAAGTGAGACTCATTATGTACATAATGAAGCGTTATGTTTTTAATACCTTAGAATTCACCATATTTTTTCTACAGTAGCCCTAAATGGACAAACTGCCCTACAGAGCACTTTTCATAAATATGACATCTTTGTCCTGTGTCAGCCACAGTAGTGCTTCAAACGGGAGGGGTGCAGTGAGCCATTGGTTGCCGTTCACAACCTCACCCCTATATGCTGCTAAATTTCATACACTGGACCTTTAAATAAAATATTTTTAAATGAACCATTGTAGTTTGAAAACAAAACATTTTTCTGAACTTCAAAGCTCCATTTTATAACTGTTTTGTTGGTAAAGAAAATGAACAAAAATCAGTTACTAAGCAAGTAGTTGAGCAGCCGGTTTGCAAACCCTTGTCGTACGCATCTTGGAGTGCATTTACACTTGTTCTTGACATGCTCCCACCACCAAATAAGCTGATGATGAAGTATGTGGAGTAAAGCACTCTCACCCTTACCTTCTACTTTCACTAATAAGAAATGGCCAATTAAAGCCTTTTAGAGCCACGGTCTGATCAATACACTCACAGGATCTTCCTAGAGAGAGAGAGAGAGAGAGAGAGAGAGAGAGAGAGAGAGAGAGAGAGAGAGAAAGAGAGGCTTGTATTTATGATCCCATTCCCTCTATGTCCCCGGAGAGAGACGAGCTATTGAAAGATTCGTATTGACTTTCCACGCTGGGCTTTCATCTTGTTTTATTGCGTTGTGGCACGGTGTAGTTTGGCTGTGGGTGATGAGAGGGTGGAGAGGAATGGATAGGGTGTCGGGCTGAAAGAGGAGGCTGGGATCTCTTGGGGTCCGCCACTGCAGGGAGCTCCATTACGGAGAGAGGGAGACGACCACGAGAGAGGAGCAATTTTAGGAACGCTAACACAGCGGGAAGCTAGCCACCCACTCCATACATCTGTGTGTGTGTGTGTGTGTGTGTGTTTGTGTGTGTGTATAAGGGGTGTTGGGTTATCAAATGACTTCCTGTGTTTGTGTGGATTTGAGGAAATATTAGAAACAAACTTCTGCACTAAAGTGTTCTATAAAATGGAGAAAGTAATCAGTTAGCAGACTTTCATGTGTTTGGTAGTTTGCTCATGTGCGTACATTGTACATTGCGAGTGATACATTTTTTAACCAATCACCTCAGCCGTAAAAGTAATGTGACAAATAGATACTCTGCTGCAGGGAGATGACATCATGACACGGTTACAATAAAAACAAACAATTATTTTGAAAGATTCTCACTTTTCCAGAGTGGAATAGTAGGTAAAGTCCAATAAAAGCAAAAGAAAAACAGTCGTTACCTTTAATCGGTTTGATTGAAATAAAGTAGAATTCGAGTAAAGAAAAACAACTAATAAAGTCTTGTTTTTGAAGATGTATCGCACTCACAGAAGGTTAAAGAATGATTAGGCAGATAAAGGTCCCGTAGCAGTTGTCTGCCGAACACACGGGCCCCTGGTGTGAAATGTGCGCCGTCTGATCAATATTCCTGTCAGGCTGCATTAATCTCCATATAGAATGTCACCTTAATGCCAGAGATACACAGTGCTTTCTGCTGTTGGGACGCTTGTTAAAAATATGGATCAGAGCCAGTGTTTAGCTGATGGTCTGCCAGCGTCGCCAATGTCAGGCCAATTTTGAGCCAGCGTTTTACTGGGCTTGCTCTAACTATACTGTAGAATGGAACATTAATGTGAAGTACTTCAGTATTTAGTTTTGTGCATTCCCATAGGAATGCATTAATCACAACTGAGTTCTTTTAAACATTTCATTTCTTTCTTTGAAGACAGCAATGGAGAGTTTTTCTTGAGAGCTGCATCTTAGTGTTCTTTTTTTAAATATGGTCCCCTTCATCTCAAATGTATCCCCTGGAGACACTTTAACCAAAAATTACCAATAACTGTTTCCTTCCCTACATTCTTCTAAAAAATCTTCTTTTGTGTTCAACAGAACAAAGAAATTTATAAAGCATTTTTCCTACTATGGTAGTCAATGGTGGCCAAGAACTGCTTGATTACAAGCATTTTCTAAATATCTTTCTCTATGTTCATCAGAACAAAGAAATGTACACAGATTTGGAACAACTTGTGGTTGAATAAATAAAAACAGAACTAATAAACACAAACTGTTCCTTTAAGGAGAGACCTAAACAATCTCTCAAACTGTGCACTGATTGGTCAGGGTACAGAACCAAAGACTTTTTGTCTGAGAGCCTGTGTGTAAAAGTCTACTACAGTATAAAATGTCGGGAGCTTTGGTGTGGCGACTCTATGCTTTCTGATACAGTACAAAAGAATGCAATCAAATGAGAAAAGCTTCCAAGACAAGGCTTAAGGCTAGTTCCAGACTAAAATGAATGTGTGACCTTAACTGAATATAACTTGCCAGGAAGTATCTTGAAATATATTAGTTCCATTATTTTGTCTCACGAGATGCACACCAGTGATGTATTCTTCTAAGGCATTTTAATAAAAGCCACATAAATATCTTAATTTAAATAAGGCATGTCCTGGCTTAAGCTATACCGTGACTGTGAAACAAGATTTAAGTTATGTTATCAAAATTAGTTTTTTATTCTGATTAACATAAACATGAACAACATTTTCAACAAAGTTCTTTATTTTCAACATTCAAATATTGTCACATTTTGCTATTTGCAGTGAGTGCTGTAGTAATATTTACTCTTTTTGTAAATAACAGAGACTGTACTAATTTTTAAAGCATGGATAGTTGACCCAACAATAACGTCTTGGTTACGTATGTAACCTCAGTTCCCTGATGGAGGGAACGAGACGTTGTGTCAAGAACGACAGATGGGGTTCGCCCTTGAGAACCAATCAACTCTGACTACTATAGAAAAGGCCAATGAAATTTGGCGAATGAAATTTGCATGCCGGGCTCCGCCCCCGGATATCCGGTATAAAAGGAAGCCGGCGTGCAGCATTCATTTACCCTCTTGTTCTGAAGAGCCTGAGATCCTCTCACGACTGCTTCAGAATACGATACGTGTTTGTGGCATAAGGGACACAACGTCTCGTTCCCTCCATCAGGGAACTGAGGTTACATACGTAACCAAGACGTTCCCTTTCTGTCGGTCTCTCGACGTTGTGTCGAGAACGACAGATGGGGTTATCTATGGAAAACGCCACAAACGCTGTATCGCGTCACAATCTCAGCGAAGCGACGGTAACAAGCCTGGGCGTGTCAGCTCGACGCTTTCGTGAAACTTGTAACCTTCCAGTGTGGTGGTCGGGGGGTTCCAGAGCTTTCTGGGAGAAAGATGGGTACAGCCCTGACCGGTAACCTTTCACGGACGGGGCCTTAGCTCTCTACAGGCGAGAGGCCGTCCGGCTCGGGTTTACACCGGGAAATGCGCAACTCTTAATCAGAGAAGCGCTGCAGAGGCCACCTCCTACCCGTGGGGAGGAATATGGTGGAGATATGATATGGTCTCGTCCTTGGGGGAGAACGCATGGAACGGGCGGACTGGGTAGTACCGTGAGGTGGAGGTCCACCTGGGGAAGCTCATGGGTTACCATGTGTGGGAACCATTGTCACGAGGGTATAACAGACGGAACAGCCCACCGTGGGGGTGTTACTGCGTCCGATAGCACAGGTCCGGTTAGAACTATCTGTGATAGGTCATAAGGTTTCCCGGCCTAAGGGGGAAGGCTGCTCTGCCCAGCCAACCCCCAGGAGGTGCTTGCTTAGTGATGGATGGAATGCCTGTTCTTAACCAGTCTGGGTAAGAAGGAAGGTTGGTGAGGTACCAATTTTCTTAGCCATGTGTTTGGGTAAGAAGAAAAGGGTAGATAGCACACTGACCCAACCTCTTGGAGGGTGGGAAGGTGCTTTCGCAGGCATACGCCCCCCCGGATGCCAGTCCTACATATCGCCACGCAGGACGTGGGCTGACACCGGGTTTACGCGAAGGTTGTTAACCCTTGCGAAGGTGTTTGGGCGTAGCCCAACCCGTAGCTCTACAGATGTCTGCTAGAGAGGTGCTTCTGCCAGTGCCCAGGAGGTGGCTAAACTCCGGTGGAGTGAGCCCTCACTGCCAATGGGCATGGGATATTCTGAGATCGAAATGCCGTCGTAACGGCATTCACGACCCAGTGCGCCAGACAGTGCTGTCCTCCAACACAAACTAGGAGCTGGTCAGAGCTACTGAAGCTCTGCGTGCGGTCCAGGACACAACACGGATGGGGTTGGGTCTTCCTCCCCAGTGGGGAGCGCCTGCAAGACCACCACTTGGTCCCCGAAGGGAGAAGTGGGAACTTTGGGCACGTATCCGGGCCTGGGTCTCAAGATAACGTGAGAATTACCAGGGCCGAATTTAAGGCAATCCGGGGACACAGAGAATGCTTGGAGGTCCCCTACCCTCTTGACGGAAGCGAGCACCAACAGGAGGTCTGTCTTACTCAGGTGAGGAAGATCGGAACCTTTGAGGGGCTCTCAAGAGGGTATGGAGCGGAGATGAGGCGGATTCCGCCCTCTCGCGCCCGTTAGGAACCTGGTGATCAGGTCGAGTTGCCCTAGAAACTTTCCATCAACTGAGTCGTGATGAGTGGCGATAGCGACTACATACACTTCAGTTTGGAGGGGAGATGTTAGTCTCCAGTCTCGTGAGAAGGGGAACACAATCCTGATCAAGCACCTCAGTGGGTCTTTTCTCGTTGAGAGAGAGAGACACCAGGACGAGAAGAGGCGCCGTCTAGAGGCGTGTGACCGCCTAGTAGATGGGGCCCTAGCCTGGGTGATGGTCTCAGCCATAGAGGGGGAGTAGCCATCTCAGGATTTTCTCGTCCTGTCTAGAGACCAGACATGGGTGTTCCTCAGGTCTGATCTGGGATGCCAGAACGTGTCCTTCCCCTGAGAGAGCAGGTCCTCTCTCAGGGGAATGGTTCAGGGGGAGTCGCTGTTCAGAGCATCAACTCTGAAGCCAAGTGCGGTTAGACAAGTGTGGTGTAACCAATACACTTGGTGCTCCTCTTCCCTGACCTTGCACAGTGTTTGTGCAAGGAGGCTCCTGGGGGGGGGAGGTGTGCTTCCGCCCGTCCCGTGGTCAGCTGTGCGCCAGGGCATCCGTGCCGAGGGTGGCCTCGGTCAGGGAGTACCAAAGCAGACAATGGGTGGTGTCATGGGAGGCAAAGAGGTCTATCTGTGCCTGTCCGAACAACACCCAAAATGAGCTGGACCGGGGGTGGAGTCGCCACTCTCCGCAAGGCGTATACTGACGAGAGAGCGTGTCGGCTGTCTGGTTCAGTCTGCCTGGGATGTGTGTGGCCCGCAGGGAGCGGATCACCTGCTAACGCCACAGGAGGAGGCGTCGGGCAAGTTGTGTTAGTTACCGTGAGCGTACACCACTCTAGGCAATTGCACAGCGCAGACGGGGGCCCGTCCAGCGCCCCGCGTCTGCGTGCCCGTTGCACACTGCACCCCACCCCTGCAGCGAGGCGTCCGTCGTCACCACGACATGCCTCGTAACCTGCCCGAGGGGAACCCCCGCCCGGAGGAAGGTCATGGAAGACCAAGGGGTTAGGGTGCGTCGGCAGCAGGGCGTCATCACCATGCGCCTGCTGCCGGTGTGCCACGCTGTCCTCGGAACTTGACTCTGTGGCCAGTGTTGAAGCGGTCTCATGTGCATCAGCCCGAGGGGTATTACCCCGCGGAGGATGCCATGTGTCCCAGGAGCCTCCAGTTCCAACACTGACTGGGCACGTGCTGCGGACAGCTGTGCCATCATGGTGACAGAGTTTGGTTCCATACCGAGAAAGAGGATGCTCTGCACTGGGGAGAGTTTGCTCTTTTCTCGGTTGACCTGAAATCCCAATCGATCTAGATGCCGGAGCACCAGGTCCCTCTGTGTACAGAACAGATCTCACGAGTGTTTGCCAGTCGTCGAGATAGTTCAGGGACAGACCGAAAGGGAGGACTCTGCACTGATATGCCCACCCCTCGAACTCGAACCATGGGAACGGGGCAGTGTCGAGGGGATCGAGACATTAGAGTAAGCGTCCTTCAGGTCGATTGCCACAAACCAATCCTGACACCTGATAGATGTCAGGATGCGCCTCTGCGTGAGCATCTGAACGGCAACTCGTGAAGGTGCTTGTTCAGGGTACGCAGACCTATGGCAACCCGCCGTCTTTCTTGGGAATGATGAAGTGCAGGTTGTGACCCACTGAACGTCTTGATTTTGGACGAACTCGATGCCTGTTTTGCCAGAAGTCTCTGGGAAACTGGATCGAGTAACCAAGACGGACCACCCGCATTAGCCAGCGAGACAGTGTGGGCAGCTCTTGAGCTCCCAGGGGTACAGGGTGACCAAGGGGGCAGTCTGCTTCATCATTTCCATGGGGGGTGGTTCGTCGGCTGGCGGAGCTAACCATCTGTCGCGGGGGGTCCCTGGAGGGAATGATGGCTCCGCCTTTCTACCTGCCTGGCGGGACAATGGCACGCACTGTCGGTTTGAGAGTGGTGACAACTGTCGTATGTGTACGACCTCACGCCTCGCCAGGGCGTGAGGTCGGTTCGCCGAGCACAGTCCAGTGGAGTGTGGGATCGGCTGCAAGTACACCCGGGGAGACCGAAAAACTCTGTGACTAAGTGGGCGCCAGGCCCTGAAAAGGGCCCGGCTTTCGTGACGAGGCAGGAGTCGTCACGTACCGACCGATCAGAGCCGTGGCTGTGATGGTTCGGGCCCGATGTTGTTCTCCCTGGAGTCTTCCCGTCAGTGTCCCTTCTCGTGAGAAGTTTGCTGACGGGGTGGAGGTTTCCCCCTCGACCTCTGCTTCCGGGGTGCCGCCTGTGGGGGCACAGGAACCGGAATCGATGTCGAAGGGGTCCTGGGTTGCAGGGAAGCAGACGTCACGCGGGATCTCGGAGGCCTTCAGGCGGCCGAGTCGCGGTGAGAAAAATGTGGTTAATTGCCACTGTCTGCTTCACCGTCAAAAACTGCTGAGCGCAGTCCTCGACTGTCTTTACCAACAACCCACCCTGCGAGATGAGTGCATCAAGAAAGCGGACTTCCTTGGTATCACTCTTCTGCACAAGGTATAGCCGGGGGTGTCTCTCCTGGACCACTACCGTGGACATCGTCCGACCCAGGGCCCGTGCCGCCGCCTTAGTCGCCCGTAGAGCGCTGTCAGCGGCGGCACGGAGATCCTGCATTATACCCAGGTCGGCCTTACCCTCGTGGGGCTCTCTCAACGCCTTGGCCTGGCGGACCTGCAGGATGGCCATGGCGAAGAGAGAGGAGGCACTCTGGTCCGCGGCATCGCATATGTATGTCACCGCCGTTTGGGGAACGTTCAGAAGAGCGAATCGGGGTGCGATCGGCCCGTGAGCACTTAGCTGGCGGGTTTACGTTCGCAGAGTTCCCCATATCACTAACGCTGCTAACGTGGGTAGTCATCGGGGCCGTAGCCACAGATGTCACCGCCCGGGTAGCAGACGAAATGGTGGCTGGTTCCCGTAGGAAGACAGCCACCCGTGACCGCAATTTCTGAATGACAATCTGCCCGCAGTGCGCGCAGATGTGTCAACGAACGCTGCTTCAGTGTGCTGGACGCCCACACACCTAATGCAGCGATCGTGTCAGTCCCCTGCCGCACCCAAGAGAACAGCGGGACATGTCGTTCTCGATGTGTGTGCGTGAGAATCCGGACGGTATGCCACCGCCGGTTGGGGAACGTTCAGAAAAGCGAATCGGGGTGCGATCGGCCCGTGAGCACTTAGCTGGCGGGTTTACGTTCGCAGAGTTCCCCATATCACTAACGCTGCTAACGTGGGTGGTCATCAGGGCCGTAGCCACAGATGTCACAGCCCTGGTAGCAGACGAAATGGTGGCTGGTTCCCGTAGGAAGACAGCCAACCGTGACCGCAACTTCTGAATGACAATCTACCCGCAGTGCGGGCAGATGTGTCAACGAACGCTGCTTCAGTGTGCTGGACGCCCACACACCTAATGCAGAGATCGTATCCATTCCTTTCCGCACCAAAGAGAACAGCCGCGCTGGAGAATGCTCAGTCAGTCCTGAAAAGGACTTTTAGATAAATCTCACACCCTCGGAACTGCCGAGACGCCCAGGGGAAGGTCGCTGCAGGTAGGGACGATCCGCTGCTACACGTCGTAGATCCGGCAGTAGAAGAAGACGAAGAATTCATTGAATTCGTTCAGTTCGTAGTCATGAGCGAAGGCTCTGAAGAACAAAAAGGGTAAATGAATGCTGCACCGCTCTTTTATACCGGATATCCGGGGGCGGATCCGGCATGCAAATTTCATTCGGCAAATTTCATTGGCCTTTTCTATAGTAGTCAGAGTTGATTGGTTCTCAACGTCGAGAGACCGACAGAAAGGGAACATTGTGTTATCATTTGTTCTGGCTCATATCATTGAAAGTGTGTGTCTTTCTTCAGTGGAACAAAATGTATCAGTGGTTTTGTGGTCATACAATGGAGGTCAACGGGGTCCGATGTTGTTTGGTTACCAACTTTTTTCTTTTCTTTTCCATGTAAGAAATTCATACAGGTTTGGAATAACATGAGACTAAATAAAATATGAAAGATTTTTTTTTCGGGCCGAACTATCACTATCACAATCCATTTTTATATACAGTTTTTTTGAGCTATGACAAGTGATGCCCTTTCATGGTTACTGCATTACTACATCCCCTTCCCTTATCTTAAACCTAAATTAACTTGTTCATTTGTGCTGTTCCCACAACCCTCAGGGCTTTTACATTCTCCAAGACATCAAAGCGACCTCTTCACATATGTAAATGCAACCTATAAATTTCAAGCAGAGAAATGAGCATGCACTTACAGGACAGACCTCTTTTGCTTTCTGAATATAATTGTGCAACAAACAAGTCTTCAGTTGTCATGGGAACCGTCATCAAGTGGTTAATCGCAGTACTTATATGCACTCACAGCCACACTGTTGACTGTTGTAGGCTCAGCTGTGATGAATTATGTACACAGGAGAAAACACCCTGTGCTGATGGTGTAGCCAACAAACTGTCTATGCAAATGCTGGTTCATAGACACCCGCACTGGGACAAACAATCTCTTCACCACCGTTTTTGTAACTATTTTGTTCCTCTTATCCATTGACAATTATAAATAGCCAAACCACCTTTGCAGTCACTTTTAAATAAAAACAGAGAAGTGAAATGCATAGGGATCAGAGAAGTGTAGGGATTGTGTGGGAAAGTGTAATTAAGAAGAGAAAAACTCACTGTAGGATGCTTGTTGCCTCTGTGTAAAGATTAGCATTTCTGCTTTAATCAAGTGAGGAGGAATATAGGTTTTTTGGGGGAGCGTATTTACTTTTTTGTTAGACCTTATTTTTTCTTTCGGTTTATTAGATTGTATTTCCCTGTGGGAAATGGGAAATAATGTCTTGGATGCATTCCAGCTGAATTCCCCACTTGATTAGATTTAATAAGCTTACGGGCCTATTGTAATACGTTTGAAATATGATATTAAGGCAGGCTTTCAAATAAGTCTTTTGATAGTACAAAAGGACACAGTTTATTACTGGAATGTTGAGTTAATGGGTATGTAGAATTTGCTTACTATATAGTCATGTTCATTTTTAATATGTTTCTTTGAGAAGAAACAAGGAGATGAATACTACTACCTTTTTTTGGTGTAAAAGTAGGAATGTGTTGGACATATTATTGGGAGTTCTGTTGTGTGGTACAATTAGTTGATGAAAATAATACCTGATGACCTGATGAAAATATAAAAAATAGCTACATGGATGAAATCATGACCACCATCCTCCAGTTGAAACTGAAATTTGTAAAAATATATGACACAAAAAGTAAAAATATGTATATGTATATGTATATGTATATGTATATGTATATGTATGTTCCATATTTGTTCCTATTTTTGTTTGATGTTTTGAATTTAAATGTGAAGTTAGTGTTGTACATTGCCAAAAAAATCTTTGCCGTCTTAAATTTTTAAGTTATTTTATTTATTACGTTTTGGCCAGTGGTGAGTTCATATAACTTGAAATAACGTTGTGATAGCTTTTTACATTACTCAAAATAACTTATTTTGATGTGTTGAAGTAATTTAAAAAAGCTGAAATGACTTATAAAGTCAAATTGATTGTGCTTAAAAATTTAAGACAGCAAATGTTTTTGAATGTTGAACTATAATTTGCAGACGGATAGAATATTGCTTTGAAGTATGTATGTTGACTATCAATGGAATACATTGGAGAGCAAAGCTTCAAATATTTACATTTACATTTATGCATTTGGCAGACGCTACTATACATTTGTTTATGACTGTGTGCAGTCCCCCTGGGATCGAACCCATGACCTTAGCGTTGCTAGCTCTTGCTCTGACCCCTGAGCCACAGGAAAGCAGAAAAATAAAATACTACATAAGAGATTCAAATATACATACAAATGTCACCTTGCAATTGTTTTTCATTGCTAGTCAGTGATAGGCCTGTGAATCTTGGATTGTCATTGACTGTCCTTTTAACTGTGGTATTCATCCATAAAATGATAAACTGCCTAGATATACAGTATGCTCTTAAAGCAACACTTTATTCGTTTTTCTAACTTAAAATAATGTCTCTAAAATTATTTAATTGTGGTTGACCAAGTCTTAACCGAAACGAATTATACTGCCGCTGCTACCTGAGCAGCCGCATAGCGGCTACAACCACATATATAATAATTTAAGCTACAATGTAAACATATTCACGTATATTGTGGTGCCCACAGGGAAGCTTACACAGCGACATCATTTACAACACTGGTAAACCACAATTGTGCTTATAAACCATATGGGAGAACCCGTGAGCAATAGTTCTAAAGTGTCGCTTTAATGGATAACCTTTGGTAATGCTTTATTTTTTTATAAATGTAGTCTCATAGAACCCTAGACATTAATGAAAGCCTCTATCTCTCTATGGAGTTGTACTGAAAAAAACCTGGTATAGATTTGGCATCTGAAGAGTTTGATGGTCTTTCTCAGGAAATGGAGTGTCTTTCCTGATGCTTGATGTGCTGCACTTGATGTCACGACATACAGAAAACTGCTTCCACTGTATTTTAAGGATGCAATTTTCCTTCACTCTGCTGTCCTCTGAAGACCTCTTACAAAGTCTTACACATGCAGAGCCTGAGTGCACTCTAAAAACACAGCACATTTGTTTGTGTTTGTTGAACAAAAATCTATAAAGCAAAACTATTTTAATACATTTTGCGTCATGCTCCCATCATGCATAGCGACATGCCTGTTAATTGTGTGTTTTTTCATGTATTTGTCCATAATTATTTATACAATTTAATTCCAAATTGATTTGCAGGTTTTTCTTTCATCTCTCTAACTGTGCAATCAAAACTTTTTACAGCATAGTTTGACAAGACTCAAATCATTAATTCCCAAAACGCCTGCACCACAGTTTTAAATGTATTTTCGACATTTTCATTAATGCTAAAAGTGATGTATGTCTTTAAGCACGAGCGAAGGCTGTGCGGAGTTCTTCGTAAACATCCAGACCACATCTTTGATTAATAGGTACTCCATCTACACGGTTGTTATAAACTAGTTAGGCTTCAGTTTCATTTAGACCAAGCCAGCTGATCCATGGCTAATGTGCAGCAGTCAAGCAGCATGTTTCACTGCAGGCGAAGAAAAAATGTTTGCAGCAGACTTATTTGAGTTTAACAGTGACAGCATGGCAAGAAAGATTGTTTTGGAATAAACTTAGCCATATCATTAGGCAAAAAAGTTCATCCAAGTTTGCCTTCGAATTTAAAAGTTCTCAAAGTCTCAAGTCGATTTTTATGTATGTTCATTTCCGACTAAATCCGTATGCTGTTTTTTTTTTACAACATACATGTACTGTACATGTACCCTCTTGTCATCTCAAACCTGTATGACTTTCTTCAGCAGAACACAAAGAAGATATTTTGAAGAAAGTTGCTAACCTAACAGTGCTGGGTCCTAATCATTTCTTTTGTATAGACACAAAACCAGTTCAAGTGAATGGGTGCAACACGGTTTGCAACATTCTTCAAAATATCTTCTTTTGTGTTCTGAGAAAGAAAAAAATCATACAGGTTTGAAACGGCAAGAGGGTGAATAAATAATGACAGAATGTTCAATTTAGGGTGAACTACAAGAACACAAATTGACAAAATCTAATAGTAAAGAATAGGTGGAGGTTGAATACTGAAAACAATCACAATTTAAAAGAAATGTGTATACTTTGAGTAACTGGGAGGTGTGGTTTCACAATAATTGTTAAATTGATGTTTGAGATTAAATATTAATTTCAATCTCAGTTTGAAAACATAGGAAAACATTATTAAAACATAAAAAGACTTTTACGATAGAAGTTTTGTGCCTTAAATCCTAGCGCACTTTGTTGCCTGTCACTCGTTTTAAATTAGCATGATCTTCTCTAAACTGATTTCATCTTCCTGAATAACTCTCTCTTATTTCCACAAAGGTGATGGTGAGAGAATTGACAAATGTGTCTTCTTACTGATTCAACAGCCTAAAAAAAGTGTACTTCGTTTTATTAAATAGACCAGGCTTGTGTGATTGCTATAACAAAATATACAATCACCCAGATGCTTATGATATTCATACTGTTGAATAAATAACGCCACCACGTCTAGGGAGCTCACCAAAAACAACATGCTGATGTGTTTACTTCTAACCATGAAAAATCCCATCGTATTTTGTTGGTTTAACAATGCCAGGAGACCTGACATCAATTTTAGCTTGTCTTAGGATATGTGGCAGCAGAATGTTTACCTGCCGGATGGCTGAGACCTTCGTGCATGCAGGTTACGTGCAGCGTGCTACCTCTTCTCCACCGTTTCTGGACTTTCACCCACAGTTGTTTGTATTCCAGGGAGCTTGTGTCATTTTGGCTCCTCTCTCATTCCCCTCTCAATCTTGTTACTTAGAGATGAAGGGGTCAAAGTTTCAGTCTGAATCGTCTTGAGTTGATTTCTCGCAAAGTCTCTGCGAGTTTGGATGTATTACATTACCCCTCAAGGGTGGTCTGTATTTATTACGTTTGTCAGGTTCTCAAATGAAAAAGGTATAAAAAAAGCTTCAATGGTGAAATAGAATTTCTTAGGCAAGATGGTAGTTTATTTCATCTGAAGAGATTTGATCTTTTTGCTATCTCAATTACTTCATAGAGATCAATGAAATTAAATGAAGAGCGAATTGATTTGCTCAAGTCTTCTGCGAAACTTGAGATTCCTCAAAACTCTCAAAATGTCTCCGTCAGAGTTTCAAAAGAGATCTAAATAATTAAAGTCTGCAATCAAAATTCAATATTATTTAAGATTTCAAAATAAACTTAATTTCTCAAATTGACCCAAATAGAGATTTTTTATTTGTACAATCTTCATTCAATATACACTTTAATCTGCACTTTAACAGATCTCTGATTTGTTTCTGTATATTATTCCTTACCCGTTTTTGCAGACTAAGAAACATTACAGAGAACTCCATCACGTCTTAGAGTTATTGTATAAAAAATACAAATAACTATAAAATATTATAATATTTTATTATACGTATTATAAAAAATTATAAACACTTGTTATTATGAAATTATAAAAATAGAACATTTGTTTTAATCATTTTATAATTTTATAAATATATTTTTACAATTCTATTCATTATAATTGTATATACAATAAAATATATTATAATAAAAAATAAAATAATTTGTATTATTAATTCATTATAAAAAAATATTTATATTATCAAATAACTATAGTTATTCTGTGGTTACTAGAGTAAAAATATGATCCATTTTAATAAGGGGTATTATTAAGCTATCACAAGCACATTTCTGAAATGGGCACAAAGGAATTGATAAGTGGAACTGAAATTAATTTTTATATCAAGTGTCCAATTCTTACCCTTTTGTTTCTGATTTCTGAAATGATTTTTGATTCCCAACCCTTATCAGCCGTCATAAATTACATTTATGCAAATTTCCATCATTGCACTTGCTTACGTCAATTTAAAACGATTAGGAAAAAAACTTCTCATGTCACTTGTCAGGGTTTGTACAGTCTAACTGTAATGAGCCGCTTCAATAGGCCAGTTCAAAAGAAGAGAGAGAGAGAGAAAGAGAGAGTCTCCAAGGTGATTACAATAGTGAAAGGTTAATTTGAGTGTTGGAGCCCCAGGGCAGAACTCTGAATAGAGCAGTATGGACAGTATAGACACAGAACCTCAAGCCCATTTAATTACAGAGAACAAGCTCCACTAGCACGATGGAAAAGGGCATTCACAAAATGGTGCTCTCTCAAGTGAAGCGTACCGAGAGGTGATGGTCCCTAATATGACATTAGACAGTGTTATGGGAGACAGTCTTGGACGAGACTTTGAGAAGCCGGCCACTCTGAAGTTTAATGGGCCGTAGTGGCCAACCAACACAGAACTTCTGGACAGAGAGGCTGTCGGGGACAGGAGGTAAATCTTTATTATTATTATTTTTTTTCAACACATTTGCTTTAATGAAAAAACATGTTCATATAATATCTTTAGTGCTGTACATATCTAATGCATGCAATTAAGTGTCTTTTGTATCTTTCTTTCTCAGACTCTTGCTTTCTTTCACACAGTGTCAAATGGTCTCTCTCTCTTCACACATTTTCTGCTTGTGTGTTCTGTTACCCTGAGGGTCTTCAGTCCACCAGGAGTAACTTAATCTTGCCGGGTGCGTCTGGGTCAAGTGTCTAATCTGGTCTTGGATGAAAAGCAAACTGAAATCGTCGGTACGACCAGCCTGGTGGAATTGGTTCCTTTTGCATGTTCGAGAGTGTCATTTATATTTTATTAGAAGGGAAGAAGGACACATCTTTAAATCGATTGTAGAGGATGTTGTGAAAGGATTGACGGCATGGTTTGTTTAACACAGTATAATCTCAGTAAAACATGCAATGTACAATATGGTCTAACATCACCTCTGGGGTCTAAAGATGAGAAAAAAATGGTTTGGGCGTGATAATGAGACGAAAAAGGGGATTAGTACACACCCTAAAACATTATGTTATTATTTTCTCACATTCATGTTGTTGCCAATATGTGGAACACAAGAGAAGATGTTTAGCATGATGTTACCGACTGAAAGCCTCCAGTCACCATTTACCTTCATATGTAGGGCTCTATAATTTCTCTGATACGGAAAACGCGAACGGAATCGCAGATTCCAAAAATAAAAGAGAATTTATGGCATAACAAATAATGGCTTAAGATCTGGCTAATGTATTATTTCCTAACCAGAAAGTAGCACTGAACAGCTAACAAAATTAAAATTGTGCTATGAATAACGATAGAAACATTCAGATATATGTAATGTTTGTCTACGTCTATGAGTGAAAGAGTAGCGGGTTGCGTGTACTGCACATGTGATGCAGTAAATACGCGAACACATGAACTGCATTTTGCATTTCACTTTTTCATTTGAGAAAAGCTACTGTCTTTGCCAAAAGAAAACAGAATTTGGGAAAAAATCAAACAGATTTCATAGGGCCCTACATAGATATGTGCTTACAAAGTTAATGTAACTGAAGGTCGGGCCAGTGGTGATGATTATAATATTTTCTGTGTTTTTATGTCTCATAGTCAAGATAATAAAGTCAGAGCTGACACAGTGATTTATGGAAAGGTCACTTGAGCCACACACAATGCACAAAGAGAAATTCTTTCTTTCATTTTTGTTTTTATATGCCTCCCTCTCGCTCTCTCTTAAAGCAAGTTCACCCAAATAATGAAAATATTTATTTATACTTTCACAAGTTTTGAATGTTTAAAACATATCAAATCCCTATATGTTCACAAGCATCACTGTGAGAAAGCCCTGGAAATAAAGGATTGTGGGGGACGAAGTAAAAGATATCATACATCGATAGCCATTTAGGTGCGTAAAGTGGAAAAAGGAAAAGGAGCATTTGGCTTAATGTCTTTGTAGACAGAATGTTGACAGCTCAATCTGAGCTTTATTAGAGTACATAGATCAAGATAAAAACTCTATCCACTCCAACATTACTGTTCTCTCTCTCTCTCTCTCTCTCTCTCTCTCTCTCACACTTACTCATCTTCACACATTTGCACCACTTTCCTGCAAAACGAACAAGCTACCTGCACAAATATAGCTGTTCAGAGAAGAGCAGACATTAAAGGGTTTCCATAGGAGAGTAATATCAGGTTAACAGAGGCAAAGACATCACTTGATCTGATCCCGCAAATGAGATACCGAGATAAATCCCAGAATCCTCCTAACACAGGAACAGAGAACAGAACATTAATGAGAACGTGAGATGAATGTGTTTGATGGAGCGTGTCCGTGACAGGTGAGGTTACACGGGGGAACGTGTTCAGTGTTCCTGCAGGTATGATAACATCTTGTGTGTGTGTGTGACTGGTTAATGAAAGCGGATCACACTTTCTGTACACCCCCGCGGTCTGATAATACAAAAAAAAGAGAGAACACACACCGGCATGTGCACTATTACAAAATGGACAGTATTTTTACATGATGTTTTACCAAAAGTGTAGAGGTTTGGTTTCCTTAACAATGACGATATTCTCCAGCAATGACGAATAAATGGTGCTTTTTTTATTTGGCACAGCTTCTTCTACCTTATTGGGTAATTAACACAGAGGCCTGTCCGCATCATACAGTTCTCAGTGGGAACACACACACACACACTCGAGGGCCCATCCGCAGGTTGTCAGGAGGTCTGAGATGTCTGCGGGCTGAAAGCTAAATCAGACCTTAAATGACAGATTCACTGCTGGATTTCAGAGCCTGTCACCCTAAAAAATGAAAACAATTTCACAGTAATGCTATACACCGTGAATCATACCCCGTTTATTAGACGCATATTCAATACAGATGAATTACATGGCCTTCGCAAGTCCCATTCTTTCTAAAAAAGATTGAATGGTGATGGAATAGACATCAAAGATTATAAATACTATTTTAGTGGACAGGGTCTTTGTGTTGATAAGACCTGCTGTCAACATGTTTCACACGCATGCTGTTTTAACTAAGCCAGCTCTACTGTACATACTAGAGGAATAGACTTAAGGGATTATTCCCTTACCCCCTGTCTGCACATAGGTCCTCTGTCCTTGTTCCCTCACTGAACCCTGAAAATAACAGTAATATTAGTACATGTATTATTATTATATATTTTTTTCTTCATGTGTCTTGTCATGATGTCAGTCTTTCACATTGATTTTGGATGACTTTGTCACTCATGAGGTTTAATTTTGTTAAAATTCAACAGACCCTGGACTGAAATGGCCACAATACAAAATTGAAACGGTCTCTTATATTTTTCTGCAGGTGTATTTCTTATAATAACAAGACTTTTTATAATAAATACAAAACAAAAACCCACGAGTGAGTAAAGAAAAAAAACAGGGGAATATAATAACATCACAAGAAAAGACTAACTATACTTAAACAAGTACAAAATTAACTTTTGAAATGGACTACATATAGCTAGACTAGACTAGATTTGACTAGACTAGACATCACCAAACAGATCACAATGAACCCGCACAGGACAGAAAACACAGGGGCATTATAAAGGGTCAGGTCAAGAGGGGAACAGCTGCAGGGCATGAAATCATTAACAAGCAATAATGAGAAAACGTATGGATGGCCATTACTGCCAAATTCCCTCTATCCACACAAAACACGAGGCTCTGTCATGATCCTGCCACTGGATAAAGAGAATACAGTTACATTGCTTAAATGTGAATATGAACTTGTTTTCTCTGCAGTATTTGAGAGAAATATTGTTAGTAGTTCACCGAATGAAAAAAAAATATAATTTTACAATAATACATATAAATAGTAAATTCCGAAAAACTGAAACTTGTTTTGATAAGATCTCGTACATTTTTCAACAACTACAAAAAAAAATGACTGTTCACAAACAGAAAATGGACAATGCTATTGTAATAACGTTCAATAAAAGGAAGAAAGGAGGCGGGAACCGTCAGACATTTAAATAAAGTTTTAATATAAATAATAACAGCCGGCGGCCCCTCACGGACGACCGCCGGCGAAATAACATAAATACAAATATAAATACAAACGTAAAAAATGTTCGGGCCCAGTCCTCTTCGATGGTCCGGTCGCTCGTTCCTTTTATATGCTCCCAATCTCATACGTGATTCGAGCCCGGTGTGCGCACAGCTGGCGCTCATTCACAATTACTCACCGGACTCGAACCACGGTCTCGCCCCGCCTACTCTACTACATACCCCCATCACCCCTCACAGGCCGGGGGGTACCCCCGCCACTGTGCAAGCTCCCTCCCCCTCCCTCGGGGGGATGGGGTGGGGGGTATGCAGCAACGAGACGAGACAACGGAGACGGGAGCCCTTGGAGCGACCGGAAAGAGAGAGGGGAGAGAGGGAAAAAAAAAATTATAGTCCGGTTCCCTGACATGCTGCCGCTCGTTCCTCAACCAGCCGGAGTACTCTCTTTCGCGGTGCCTTGCGGTGGCCCTGGGGCTTCGGTGGACGGCTTGACCGTCCGCCCCCTGGCGGCCGGCGGTGGCTCCTCCTTTATCTGGGAGTCGGGCAGGTTCCCCGTCCCCTGCTCCTCCCACTTGGGCGGACGGACGCAGGCTCCGGCCTCTGGCAGGCGGTGGCCGCACTCGGCACTTCCGCCCCCTGCTCCTCCCCCTCGGGGGACGGACGTAGGCTCTGGCCTCTGGCAGACGGCGGCAACTCCCCCGCTCCGCTTGGACGAAAGCCACCCCACCTCGACCCAGGGGCGCGGCAGCAAAGGTCGCCGTTCCACCGAAGCTTTGACGGTGGCCGCACTGTGCACTTCCGTTTCCCCAGAGCCACCGGCACCGCGAGGCCACTCGGCGGTGAGGACTCTCCGACAGCATGTCTCTCCGTCCTCCCGGGTTTAGGCACCAATGTAATAACATTCAATAAGAGGAAGGAAGGAGGCGGGAACCGGCAGACATTTAAATAAAGTTTTAATATAAATAATAACAGCCGGCGGCCCCTCACGGACGACCGCCGGCGAAATAACATAAATACAAATATTAATACAAACGTAAAACATGTTCGGGCCCGGTCCTCTCTCTTCGACAGTCCGGTTGCTCGTTCCTTTTATATGCTCCCAATCTCCTATGTGATTCGAGCCCGGTGTGCGCACAGCTGGCGCTCATTCACAATTACTCACCGGACTCGAACCACGGTCTTGCCCCGCCTACTCTACTACAGCTATAAAATCAAGGTGAAAGAAAATGTTTTCATTTTTTTATGAATGAGACTCAATGCATTCCTTGGGAATATATCATTGCTTTCATTGAGTATTATTTTTTGCAAATCATGAATGAAACAAAAATAATTACCATTATTCAGAACCTTTACAAACTTACATGGATGTCTTTCTTTTCTGTCGTCTCCTGTATAAGACTGCTAGGGACACACTTCCCGGTCATGGCAACTTCTTTATCTGAAGTACTGGATGCAGAAAGAGAAAAAAATGTGAGTAAGCAGAAATGTTATTACAGTGGTCTACGCGAGACAGCTCCAGGCATGTGCGGACTGTCATATCTCAGCAACAGACAGTAAACACAGTGTTTTGACTGCTGCCAAAAAGAATAGACCGTATTGCCCATGTCGCTTTCTCCCATAATTTCCTCTTTCTATTTTCTGATTTGCTGTACTGTCCTTCTCCATTTCTCTCTTCCTCACGGTCTCAAAAGAAACATCAAGTTCACTTTTCTAGTCTATTCTCTGATCATGCAAAAATGGCAGATAATTAAAGGACTCTTCCAATGCAAGCGCTACACTGTAAAGATAATCCAGTAAAGAAAAGGATCAAGTACTGGCAGAAAATTACCAGTACATTTTCCTTTATTTTAGGGACATTTCCGTTAATGCTAAAATGGAATTGAATGCAGTGCAAAATGTAAAATACAGGTAAAACAACTGTAAAAATTATAAAGAACTTCCTTCATATTGATAAGTATTTTGTGTCCTATTTTTACAGATTTTTTTAGAGTTTATAAAATAGAGTCGACAAATAAACTGCATGTGCTGTTTAATTGCTGGAGTTTATGTACCAAAGCAAATTTGCATTTGTGTGTGTTTGTGTCTGGCAGAAAGCCAATCTGGTCCATGCATATCCCTGAGAGAGTGTTCCGTATACTAGGCAGCACAAAGCACAAATACACAGTGTGAGGGTACAGATAATCAAAGAAAATCATGTGGGTTCTGTTAGCCTCAGCTATTGGACATTGAAACCATGAAACCCATGAGTAAACGTGATAACGTGGACACACACAATAATGTTGTTTTGGGTATTTACATTCGTTATTAAAAATGCATGAATATAATTGGCTTAGATGAGAAAAAAGTGGCATTCATTTTGTGCCTTTTAAACTGAACAATTTGTACAAAACAATGTATTCCTTAAACTTAAAAGTGTATGGATAGTTCACCCAAAAAAAGGTCATCATTCATCTGTAACCAGAGCTGGCCCTCCCTATTAGCGAACTAAGCGGCTGCTTAGGGCATGGCCGCCATTAGGGGGCCCCCAAGAGCACATGAAATGACAGCTTTTTTAGATGTATTCACCACACGACACCCACGATTTTTCTCTGTGGTGTGCGTCAAAATTTGTGAAATTGCTGACTAAACAGAACATTGCAATATCAAAATAATTGAGGTGGCCAATCGAACGAAAGGAGGCGGGAGTTACTGGGATATTTTTGACAATCACAACACATATGTTTTACAAGGTTTATGTGTTTTGGTTTTTATGACATTCCTACATCCCAAACACAGCTACAACTGATGGAATTGGGTGTGTTCAATTTAAAGTGTGCGTGCAAATATTCAAACATTGACCAAGGGGATTGTATTGGGGCGAAGGGGGACAATCCTGCTTAGGGCCCCGTTAAGGCTTAGGCCAACCCTGCCTGTGACCTCAATTCGCTTGAAACCTGTATAATATTATTTATAATACATGATATATTATATATTTCTGTTATTCTTTCAACTCTTAACTTTTCTGTGGCGAGGAAGGCGTGACGAGAGCCGCGTTCAAGTGCTGTCATTTATAGTGACCACATCCTTCAAGATAAAAAAACAACACAAATGTATGCTGTAAAATAAGTTTCGTTTCGCATGTGTTTTTGTAGTTGTACCGAATCCCAAACGTTGAGATAACTTGTGTTGAGCTTTGTGTGAATATAATATATAATTTGGAGTCCTCATTTATTGAAACTCTTAAGTTAGGTCTGAAAACCCTATTGAACCCCTAGTGAAAATACCACTTCACTTTTTTGCTGTTATTTGTTTGCTTTTCTATCTGATGCAATGACATTCATGTATTAAAATGTGGCTCAAGTGTTGTAATACCTATTTTTGGGACACTATTTGAATTATCTCTGCTCTCCTGTATAGCAGTTATCAATCTTCTGTAAGATGGATATCTTGTTTTTATTTTTCTGTTCACTGGTTCAAATGATTGTGTCAGTGGGGGTGATGTAATCACTTTTTTGAAATGTGTGTAGCATTTCGCTTGGCCAGGATGTAGAAACTTCCTCCTCCCTTGAAAGGTAAATGTACTTTTTCTTTGTTAGATTGTGTCTGATACACCTCTTGGTGGTGCTGGTGTGGGTGAGATGGGTTCACGTATGTCGGATTTCACTGATTCCATTATCCGATTTATCATTTTCTGCCTCTTCTCCAACTGCAATAGACAGTAAAAAGGCCAGAAACATGCATTAATGTCCACAGCACAAAAGTTGCTTTAATTGCCCAAAAGTTTTGCTTTTATTATTTAATTATTAAGAATATTTAATGCCCAAAAAAACTCTGTTATTTGTAATATTCCTCTACTCTGGATGGCTATAATAAAATTGTAAATTGTGTGAGAAAGTGTAATAACCTGGTGTGCTGAAGGTAGATGAGGGAGAGGCTGAAAACTTGCTGATGTGGCTTTGCGTGTTTTTCTCATAGCAGCTTTAGATTCATGTTTCAATGCTTCACCTTCTCACAGTTACAACTAATTATTTCCTTCCTCTTTTAAACCAGGCCTAATCCTTACCTTGCTCTGTCTCTGTCTCTCTCTCGTTCTCTTTCTCTTTCTCTTTCTCCATCTCTATATTAATCACCAAGGCTAAATAAAAGCATGCAAAAAGGTCACAATGTTAATTAAGAAAGCGCCTGGTGCTTTTGTCATTTTATATCAGGTGCAGTGAGCAGAGGAGAGACACGGCACACGTATGCACACACTGGTAAGAAACCACAGCCACATTATTCTGCTGAGTGACGCACACACACCACTTCTCTGTCTACTGACACACACACAAACACAGAAGGTGCTACATCACAGAAGCTTGTCCTAATTAAAGAAAGCCTGTTTTCTGTGCTCTTGGCAATGGCACGCCTCTATCCAGCCAAGCAAATGCCAATCTTAATTACATCTCTGATTCACCAGAGAGAGTGCATACACAATCTACCATCTTGCCTCCACATTAAAGATCTTCAATTGGATGACTCAACAATTCTTAGAGGAACTCCGGTGGTCTCCGTGCCACAACGCAAATACATACGTTTCAAAAGTGCATTGAGTCAATATTGGCAGTAAAGTGGAAGAAGTGCATTTTAGAGAAAAACAGACAATAAGAAGTTGAGGGAGTGTGCCACACCGCATTGAATAATAATAAGAGATGATCCCTGCGGTTACATTAGTGACTGAAATATTATTTTACCGCACACAGTTTTTTAGGCATAACTTGTTACACAGATTACAATTAGTTTTGTTAATTTGACAATGCACATCATCAACCTTTTCAGATGCAAAACACGTGAAACCTGACCTCCAGCCTTCTATGCTAACTAGCTAAAAGTTTTAATGATGAAATATAAGCATAACAAGATTTGGAAATTAAACAATTAAAGGCTGGAATACACTTAAAGAGTTTCGTCCAGACTTTGCCCACATTTTTTGTCTTTTTTTCAGATTCAGATTTTATCGCCTAGTGTGTGATGCCCTGTATTTTTCTGCAAGCTTTAGAAACATCTGCACCTGTGTGATTTTTATATGTTCAGATTCTAAGTCGTGTAGTGTATTCCAAGCTTTAGGTACTCATTGCTACATTTGAAATATACTGCAAAGATTCACATACAAATCTAGACTGTTCCTCGGTCTCAGATTAAAGGACTTTATTTCAAGCTTCAAATGTAATCGATTTGATATCTTTTGTTATAGTGTGCTGCCAGGATGACACATTTTTTGTGGGCCAATCCGGAATTTACCACCACACTAGTTCCCACAACTAAAAGCCTATGGATTTTCCCCATAGACATCTGTAAATTGCAAAAAATAAATTATGTAAGGTTTATGGCATCTCTATAAAGATCATCTTTATTAGCAGAACATTTATTCGTTTTTAAGGCTAAATACAATCGGCAGAAGAAAAAAGCTAACATGAGCTTCAACCTCTCTTTCAAACTTTATTTAAAACGTGTTTGCTAAAATGTAACTACTCCTTGAATAAATCTCCATCCATGATTTTTAAAGATTTGTCCCCATATGTGTGAGATTTTAGTGACCCTTAAAGTCCCCAACAATGTATGTAGATGCATTTAGTAGCTTGTTAGTGTTGTGGTTATTTTTAGCTGCATGTGAAGAATCACTTAATTATGCCGGGTCATTACTGGTTTGTTTTATGTCATAGAATAAATTGTTAAATATTTAGAGCTTTTGTTAACCTCAGAACTTATTTCAGACATTTAACAACAACAACAAAAAAACATGTGAAAACCTCATGGACTTTGGGGCGAATCAACCGGAAGCGCTGAAATGCTAACTTACGTCCAGGTCTTGCACACAAAAACACATCATTCCTGTGGTACTTAATGGGGGATTGTGTCAAAGGTTTCCACAAAATGTATAAAAATATTATTTTAGATAAGTGCTTGCATCATTTATCTTGCATGGAACTTTTGGATGAATTTAAGTAGTGCTGGTCTGTTCTTAGTCTTGGTTCTGTCTTGGTCTCAGTGGTGTAATCTACGTGATATGCAGATATCACGTGTGCCCACCAGAAAAAAAAAAGATTATCCGTACACCCACTTAAAAAAACAAGAGGATAAGTCCCAACATCGTTTAAGTCAGAAAAGCGCTACACACTGACTTTTTTGGACCATTACTGAAACCGGGAGATATGAAACACAATAAGATCATGAAAGGCAAACATTTAAACTACACTATATCATTGTTTTCGTAAGCCTGCCCCTGAAGCTACTGCTGCTTCGGGTGACGCTTCAGCAGGTGTTACAGAAAATGAGCCTGACGAGGCTCATGCAACGCTGTACACGGGGTCCCCCTCCGTTGCGATAGTGTTGCGGGGTCCCAATTGTCTTTATCTGTTCACCTGTGTATACTTTCTGCTGATAACTCACCACTGCGACCACTGTGTATTTTTTTAATAAAAATAATTAACAAAACTGTAAGGGGATTGTTGGCATATTAAATTGTATCTAACTAGCCAACTTCACAAAAACAGGCGCAACTTCCACTCAAAAGATTGACCCAGTGTGTCAAAACTAGGCTCAAAATCTAGTTGAAGGTGACAAGCATCAGAGTTTGATTCTATCCTTTTATTTCAATAGGATTTCCTGTAAGTGTTTGATATGGCATTAGTCAATCAAACTAAATCTACTTCATTTTACTTCCACAAGATTATCTTTACATTTGTAGGTTGCCCTGCTGAACAAAAATGATAGAACCCTTCTCAAAACACAATAGATGCAGATGAGAATCAATAGAACACCCATTAATCCAAAAGACGTTTTTTTTATTGTGTAAAAGAAAAAGGTGTGGTTCATAATGATATATTAATGGAAACCACTAGAATTTATCTTATGGTTTCTATTTTTTAGCAGGGCGGTTTATGTAGAAATAGTAGGCTATATCACAAGCAAATGACTTTATAGCTGGGTTTTCGAGTAGATCACAAATGTGCATTGAAAATTGTCAGCTGATAAAATCTGTGCTTTAGGGATTGTATACATATAACATCTATTATACAGTTGTGGCGAAATGCAACTCTTAACTGGCTGAGAGACAGTGATTAACAAAACCAGCAAGTCCCGCCAGCTGTCATTGGCTTTTCACATCTTGCTTGCAATAAATCTTTCAGAATGCTCTATTTAGAGGCATGGGTTGTCGATCTGGGAAGGTTGAGTAGGCTGGGAGGGGAAAATCAAAGTATACTCACTACTAAAAACTAGACTACACTACACCAATCGTTGGTCTGGGTTCAATCTGCTCTTGCTGTCTCGACATGGTTTCAGTTTGGATGGTTCTGACTACAACACTAACCTTTGGTGCATACAATGTAAACATTTAATTAGTATACGTTCTTCTTTGTTTTTTTTATTCAAAATAGTTTTTCTATTCAAATATATTATCTTGTCATGCCATTAGACACAGTGAGCTCACATTCTTTTCAACCCAACATCTTTCTGTCGATCTGGCTGTTGACCCCAGCACTTGACTCTTAATAGGGTCATAACGCACTCTTTAAAACACTATGCATACTGACCTGCTCTCCATCTCATCCTTGAATCTTTATGTTCCTCCAGTCTGGAGAAAAGCCCTCTGGACTCTCCGCAGCTTTCTGGCATACCCTGTAGGGGATAATGGTCCTGAGTTACAACTCCCACCTTGATAAGCTGGTGACAGTAATGAAGAGATTCTCTGTTCATCTCACTTTCTTTTATTCCCTTCCTCTCTCCCCCTTTTTATTTTTTCCCACTTCCCTCCATCTTTTCATCTTTGTGAGCACTTTATCATTTCAGCCGTGCTGACAGGGCTATATTGCTACTTGTCTCTGTGGGCTATCTCTCTGGCTTCTCCCTCTCGCTCGGTTCAGAATTTGTATCCCCCTATTTTTAAGTGTTCCAGCTAGTGAACTGCAAACAATAATGAGGTAAAGACAAGATTTGTCTGTATCGGGAGCTTGGCTTTGGCCTCTGGGTGTGAATCCATTTGGCCCCCCAGACAGATTTTGCACAAGCTGGGATAAAGTAGCATGGATTAGACCCCAGGACATTTACCTTGAGCTCTGGTTAAATCCTACCTCAATCTAAACGTTTTGCAGGGCCGGAGGCAACCCATGGTGCACGTTTTCAAACTCCAGAACCTGCTTTACAATGGAACAACAGGAAAGATACAATAAATACGATCTTTTCTCAATATTTTTAAAACCACTTTTTCTGTGTTCTTATTTTTGTGCATCCTCTGCTGAAAGAACATCTGTTCAGTTTTTTGCCCATTGCTGCTTGTTTTCCGTTCATTCTTCTCTAATGGCATGCAGGCATCTATTGACCTATATCTCTACTGCTAATTGGGAGGCAGGAGTGTGAAGTGATGATTCTTTGCACAAGGATACTCAGCGGTGAATAATGTGCTTTCTCCTTCTGTCCAATAGGATCGCTCGGATCTTCAGGTCAATACTCCAGAGAGAGAGACAGAATATAACAGAGAACCAAAGAACCCAAGTTTGAAAGTTTCATTCTTCGCCATATGCTAGTATTCAAGCTTTAAATTGAACAGAAAAGCACAAAAAAATTATCATGAAAGTAGTCCAATAGATTCTGTGTGGTCGTATGATGAAGAATTCATTCATAAATTAGATTAATCTGGTTCTCAAATTTAAGCAACTGATTCAACCAATCTGTCATTAGGCATATAGACGCACATCGACGCACGCGCCTGGCCAGGCTGTGTTTGTTTTTTGGCATGGCTAGTCGCGAATTTTATAATTATTTATACTTTATATTTAATTTATATTAAGTTTGTTGGACAATAATTGTGTTAAACAATATGTTACAATTTATTGTGTATTAATTGTATTAAATAAACAAGTTGTTGAATTTTTTGTGTTATTTACATTTAGCCAGGTAACGGTACTTCTACTGGTAACCAAAATAATACTGGCTAGACGTACTTTTAACCTGCTGATGTAATTTATGTTATTTATTTTGCTTGTTTTCAGAAATAATCTACAGGACTATATTTATTGCGGATGTGTACTGCAAGTTAGGTTTGGGCCCCAAAAGCGTGCATGCGCAGTAACATTTGTTGTTGCCTCTAAAACCATCTACTGTATAAAGGAAAGAAGTAGGATTACTGTTATGACCATTTCAGGTGCATTTATATGATGTTCGCATGGCCTAAAAAATGACAATTTTTCATGATTTCTCCTTTTAGGTTCAGTATAAATCAGTCGAGTTGGAACAACATCATCTTGAGACTTTTATCACGGATCTTGAAAGAAATATAATATAATATAATATAAATTACTTTCTTGTTATTTAATATTTTAAGAGGTGTTTAAAAACTTTACATAATGAAGCATTGTTTCTATGTTCAAGTAGCCATAAATCGACAAACTGCTCTACATAGCGCGTTTCATAAATACGTTATCTCATTTGGCAAAGAAGCAAAAACCTGATGACATCTTTGTCCTGTGTCAGCTCCCGTAGTGCTTCGAGGGGGAGGGGTAATAACACTAATAAATGTAGCTGTTCATTGATCATAGTTAAGTTTTATCGTCTGTTATACTTAATGTGCATTGTTTTAAACAAAACAATATACATCCCCCTCTTTTTATATATCCAAAGAACAAGGGGAATGGCTCTGTCAAACTCCTAAAACAAAAACATCATCAAAGCAGTCTATTATTGTACACTTTTAGGTTTAAGCCGTTTAAGAAGGTAAGAAGTCACATGGTCCATAAGTAACGCAAGCTTTCACTGGAACAGCCTCAAGTGGATTGCTTTAAAACAAGACAAACAGCCTAATTTAACAAACATTATAGTTAACATGAGACATTTTCTTCAGCTGTAATTACTTCATTGTTTCATAATGAATCCTGTTGTTTCAGTTCAAACCTTTTGTAAATTCATAATTTCAGACAAAATGAATCCCATTATAGACTATGCAATTTTCAGTCACAAATAAAATATTCGCCAGGCTACACAGGATGCGTCTGTTTCGATAATGCTTTCATACCAGTTCTGCTTACGAGACGGCGTCTGTATCACGTTAGCGGCAATTAACTCGAGAGGGAGTGAAGCAATGATTATATTTTCTGTAAAATGATATTTTCTGTGAACACGCACCAGTTTGACTGAATTAAGGTCATGGGGTGTGACGTGATACTCTTTATTTTTCAAGCATTTTCAACGTGCTTGCCTTCAGCCATGTTTGACATAATAAAACAGCTACAGCGACCCCACCCGTACTGTATGAGCATTATGACTCACTGTCTGTCGCCTCCCGACCGCCTGCATTTCATAATTCATGCTGTGTCTAATAGAAAACCAGCCTCTGGTCCTGTAAGACATCCAGAGAGATGGAGGGAATAAGAGGGCATACTCTTTAACAAATAACCCTGTGTAAAAGATAAAAGATGGCCCGCAAACTCTAACCAAGGACACTCCATCTCCATAAAGGAGAGGAGGGGAAGCAGATTTATTCGCTGGTTCGACACTAAGAAGGATGCTCAACCAATCACAGGAGACAGAGAGATGTCACATACAGTATGGAAAAGAGAGAAAACGAATGGCGTTGTTTGAGAACAGTTTAACGTGTTTGAAGGGAAGGTTAAAAACATAAAACCATATAACCACACTGTGAGACATTCATGGCAGTACATTCTAATAAATGAAAAATAGCAGATTTTGTAGTTGAAAGGTATGAACTTCTTCAATGGCGGTTTGAGTTTAACACTTTAATCATCATTCTTTGACTCCTTCATCGACACAAACGCTTTTTCTTAATCAATATTTATTCACCTCTTTAATCAACTGTTACTTGTTGAACTGCTTGTTTCATTTTAATGTCTTTGTTTATGTAAATCAGCCGGGATTACTAAACATAAAAGGTTCATTATTTTGCCGAGCATGTGTTATCGTGGCGGTATAAAAGGAGCTAGATTTTCAAAGCTCGACTTTCTTGAGCAGAACTGAAGATCTACTGTAAGTAATTAGTGTGAAATTTGATTGATGAGGAACCTAATTAGGTGACTAAATAGCAATTAGCTGATCATCAAGACATAGTGAGAAAGAAAATGTCATACTAACCGGCAGAATTTACCCAGCACAGGTTTGTATCCATCTGTCACCGTGAAATCCTACAGCATCTCTTCACCAGCTCTATATATTTATATTTCATGAAAGGTCACACATGGTCTTTATACTTTTACATCTGGGCAGATGGGCAATTCCAGCATTATGGATGTGACATTTTCAGTCAAAACTTGAAATATAATTTTTTACAGAATGTATTTATTACCAGTATAGTGAATCATCTGTTTAGATTGTACTCAACCCATGATAAAGGCCAGACATCAGAAAGATATCAGTCTGTGCGTGAGTTTTCTATTTTTTAAGAGAATGGATTTGACAAAAAAGGATGCACGTTTTGGAGAGAGATCAGACTTTGTAGGATTTAAAATGTGCAAACCAGAAGGAATAGTACATTTTAAATGGAGATGGGATGGCCCTTCATAGAACATAAAATAGTCTTATTTCATTTTTCATGTGCCCATTTAGTATAAATATGGACGTTATTGATTCACTTACCCTACTACGGGAAAATATGCTTTAAAAACGTTGAGACTTCACAACAGAGATTTAACGACCAAATAAAGATATCTGACCTATCAGTATAGTAAAAATCTTTGGTAAAAACTAGAATTCTTTTTCATTTTAAGGTTGACATTTGCATGGAATTGCACAGATCATTTTCCGCAAAGTAAATTGCAGTGCATTTGGCATAAAATCATTGAATCAGTTCATATAAATTTATTAATAATTCAAATAACCAAATAACCAAAAGTCCCCATCTATTGAAATCAACACAAAAGATGTCTATATTCACAATAATAAATCCTAGGATGCTCGTTTCTAATTAAATTTACACACATGTGTGACATTAGATTAGATACAATTGGTTAAGCATTAATAAAATGTCACACATCGTAGTTATTTCGTCTTTGAGAAATCCTTCATCACTTCAGCAACAAAAAACAACGATGTTACGCCGTTGAGTTAATGTTAAATGGCCAGCACATAGTTTTGCGGCGATGAGCTTCCATCAGTGATTAACACTATATGCCTGATATCGCGTTCATCTGGAACACAGACATCTGACAAGCTTTACAGATAATGCCGAGCTGATGATCATTAATTTAAATTCATATCATTATAATGAAGTAACTCTAACGAGCCGGTTTAGGGTATTAACTGAACTCAGCACCCTATTACGATATTAATGAGTTCGACTGGAGGAACTCGAGTGTAAAATGGAGATCTTCAAAAATAATGGACCACATTCTAACACATATTTCATCATTTCTGCCAAAAGGTAGCCTACTGTGGAAACAAAAAGGAAGTTACACTAAATGAGTTCCATTTGTTAGTATAAGTCAAGATGGAGGTTGGTATATTCTGGACTGAACAAGTTATCCAAGAATTTTGCCAGCTGTCTATCTGTTATATTTCTTTGGGTGACCTTAATTTAATTGTGGTTTTACCATTTGGTTTTATGTACATTAATAGACTGTTAACTTCCTTTTTAGGATAGTTCACCGAAAAAATGAAAATTGTACTCCCAATTACTTACATTCTTGTCATTTCTGACCTATATGACTTTTTCCCCCAGAACACAAAAAAATATATTTTGAAGAAATTTGGCAATCAAACAGGAAATCCCCAAAACATGATCTGCATAATAAAGTACTCTAAATCCCATCATAAACAGAAAATTGAACTCAATGTTACCTAATCTCATTTTACACAAAGAAAAAACACTCTGCATTAACACTTTTATATGCCTTCTCCCCATGCAGAACAAGCTGGGAGCTGGAAATCCTCAGCCCATTGCGGCAGTGCCGCATTAAGCCAACAGAAATGATTCATGTAGTCCCAAAGAAGATAAATTAGTTTAAGTAAACTTCTATTTTACAAATTTAACTGGATTGCATTCCATGATATTAAGTTGTGACAAAATCTTCAAGAATTCTCTTGCATTGGACCACTTTAATTAAAATTGAGCAAGCAGTATATCTTTTTTTTTTCACATGTAAAGTAAATGATTGCATGAATTTTGTTACTATATTGGCAACTTTCTTTTTCAACTTAAACAGTAAAGAATTACGTATTTGTGCTTAAAGCAACACTAAAGAACTTCACGGTTTCCCCATGTGGCTGATAAGCACATTTGTGTGTGACCAGAGTTGTAAATAATGTTGATGTATAAGCTTCCCTGTGGGCACCGCAATACACATAAATTTGTTTAAGTAAGCTGATGGAACCGGTAAATGCGTAAACGTTGTTTGGAAACGATGTCGCACTCTTCCGCAGGCAGGGGAGGGGCGGGGCTGTGTGTACTGACCCGAACACAGAGTTTGGTTGTAGCCTCTATGAGGCTGCTCATGTAACATTGGGAGTACAATTTGTCCGGTTAAGAGTTGTTCTACAACTGAAATAATTTTAACAGATAAACAGCCTTTGCTTTTGTTACATTTGCTAATGTCTACCAAGATTTTATCAAATTTATCCTGAGCTCAAGAATTTTCACCTTTATCTGTTTTACAGAAAATCTTAAAAAAAATTCACACATTTCCAATTGCCAAACGTTAAAAAATGAGGTTTGCACATGAACAATATATAGTATTATACACAGATATCTTTAGATCAGTATTTTTAATAAGCAGGACAGACTTCTATTGGAGGGATAATAGTTCAACATTTTGAAAGGGTTTTCTAAGGATATACATATTTATAAACAACAAAGCTTGCAAAGATTATTCAATTTTTCAAAAATATGCATGATGGCAATAACCTTATCATATCCATATACTTATATAAAAGTAAAGTAAATGTAATAGCTAGCTTTGCATATGTAGCATCTGCAATGCATGGAAACTCCATGACAATAAAACTCTTTGAGCATCTGCCTAAAGCAACGTACTTGTCAGTAAAATCCATCAAAGGCAGATAGTCACATCTGTATAAACTATGTAAGACTGGCAACCCCTTTGAGAGCTTAAGGACTTAAAATCACTCTAGGCATTCTAAACCATTAGCAAAACCCCACATTAAATGTCAGAAAAGCCAAATCATTCCTGGATTCGGCTGAGACAGCATTTTAGTAAAAGCAGGGAAGTAAGTCCTTCAGACACTTCTTTACAACACAATCCAGCAAGAAATTTCCTTAACCTTGCATGTTTTTTTTTGCTATTTTTCCACTTCGGGCTGCCATTAATGATGTGGCAAAACACAGTTTTCTTCCACAAAAACACATCATACACTAAGAAACAATTCATGTTCTCTCATATTTAAATATAGACCTGTTCGGACACAACTCGTTTTTCCTGAAAGACTTGTGCATGAATCATGTAGACTGCTATTATGATGTTGTATGGTGCTTTGTAGACTCTGAAAACACAGTGAACGTTCTTCAAAACTTTTCAGAACATCTTCAGTGTTTTCAATGGAAGAAAATCTTACGAGATAAGAATAAATAATGACATCATTTTAGATTTGGTTTATTATGCCTATAAAACAAAACATGTCCGATTGCTGCTTATGTTTGATATCTCCAATAAATCATTTTTGGGAGACATTGCTGTTAAGTTATCGGGAACATCACTCAAAACATAAGAACCGAGTCAAGACAGAGAGATAGTTGTGAAGTAATGAAACAGATATGAATAAAATCAATGCCCGTAAGATCAAATGGCCCCCCGCTACCGCCTCCTCTGACAGGTTAGTAAACAAGGCTCATTATAATTCATACCTGTTCTGATTTCAAGCTGAGATGCTGGGGAAGAGAGAGCACGAGTGCCATGGCGTGAACACACAGGATTAGCCAGGCAGATCGGGGGAACGTTCACCACGTTTTTATGCCAACTCAGTGAGCCCAGGCACTTAAAAAAGTGTATTGCCGTTTCTCGCAGTTTAACGCCCGTGTTTCCCTGTGCCAGGCAGACAACCATCATTTCTCTCTCGCACACACAAACGCTTTAACCGTTGTTGACGCTTTCACCTCACTTTGATGCAGGTTTATGAAAACTGACTTTACAAGGACCACATTTTATGGTCCTCCTTTATTGCACGCCATCCACTGCGGTACTATTTTGTGTGTGTGTGTGAGTCTGTGTATACATGTCAGACAAACAAGTGTGTGATTAATCGGTCTCCTGGACTCTAGCTGGCTCATTTTTCAGTTGTGTTGTTTAAGACCTGTGGCTTTTCTCTTGGCGAAATGTAGATGCGTTTCCCCTTTGCTGTTTATTGATATTCTGTTTCCCTAAATACGACCCTATTTGTCTCTGCTGTCTCCCCCTACACACACTGGACCGGAGCTGATGGGCGGATCAGGAGGAGAGGGTGAGGAAGGGAAAACTGTTCATTGATTGATGGGCAATCTCAATGACTGTGGCATGTGGAGAACGGAGTGGTTTTCCACTGGTGTCTGGTTGTGCTAATCGCAATAGGCCTTTGTGTCATTGTGTACGTATTTGTGGGTGTGTAAGTGAGAGATAGAGCTCTATATCAAATGAAAAAGAAATGTTGTCCTTCACACATCAGATGAGGAGCACTTATGCATACTTTGAGCCGTTTTGACCGATGTTTGACTGAACACCACAATGCAGTGTCTAAACATTCTGAAAATATAAGAACATAAACAAAAGCATTATATAGTGTCCACAAAGATTATTTGGACACATAGGTCACACTTAAATTGTTTCAATGTTCTATAGCATTTATCAAAAATAGTAACACTCGCAGTCTTTTTACCAACTAGTTCTCAGGGGTTTTGTGTTGTTGATCTCTTTCTATTGTATCCCCAAAAGTTTACACAGGTGTATCAGCAGAGTAACTACAGTATATGTGTGGTTCGTTCCTATGGAAATGAATAACACACATTATCACTTTAAAACAAAAAACGTTCAATTGAACACATTAAAAAAATTCTGAATTAGGGATGTGAATACCTACCGATAATGACCAACAACCACGATATTCAAAATCATAATTATCGATACTTTGTTATTCCAACACATATGATAATATTGTAAATAATTAACCACCTGTTTAAAGTTTTGCCTTAATATCCACAATGGTTAAAAACTCCCTCAAAAACCTACACTCGAAGTTTAAGTGTGATTTGTTGGCCCAAAAAGAACAAAACACAAAATTAAAGATTAATTTAACTGAAAGCTTAAATTGTTCATTAAAAAAATATTTATATAGATATTGTGATAATATTACTATACTGCAAATTATTTAGAACACAATAACCCTGGAGAGAACGTCTGAATGATCTGATATTGTGACAGCCCTATTTAGAGTACATCTTATTTATAAAACATCAAAATGATGTATCATCATTTTGATCAGTATACATTTTATTATATTAAGTCAATCTTCTCGAAACATGTTTGTTAAATAATGCAATAACAGTATTTGGTACTATTGTATATTGTAGTGATGCGGAAAACGTCTTGGTTACGTATGTAACCTCAGTTCCCTGATGGAGGGAACGAGACGTTGTGTCGAGAACGACAGATGGGGTTCGCCCTTGAGAACCAATCAACTCTGACTACTATAGAAAAGGCCAATGAAATTTGGCGAATGCAATTTGCATGCCGGGCTCCGCCCCCGGAAATCCGGTATAAAAGGAGGCCGGCGTGCAGCATTCACTTACCTTTGTTCTGAAGAGCCTGAGACCTCTCAAACTGCAGCAGAATACGATACGTGTTCGTGGCATAAGGGACACAACGTCTCGTTCCCTCCATCAGGGAACTGAGGTTACATACGTAACCAAGACGTTCCCTTTCTGTCGGTCTCTCGACGTTGTGTCGAGAACGACAGATGGGGTTGCCTATGGAAAACGCCACAACGCTGTATCGCGTCACAATCTCTAGCGAAGCGACGGTAACAAGCCTGGGCGTGTCATCTCGAAGCTTTCGTGAGACTGTAACCTTCCAGTGTGGTGGTCGGGGGGTTCCAGAGCTTTCTTGGAGAAAGATGGGTACAGCCCTGACCGGTAACTTTCACGGACGGGGCCTTAGCTCTCTATAGGCGAGAGGCCGTCCAGATCAGTTTACACCGGGTAAGCGCGACTCTTAATCAGAGAAGCGCTACAGAGGCCACCTCCTACCCGTGGGGAGGAATATGGTGGATATAGGTATGGTCTCGTCCTTGGAGGAGAACGCATGGAACGTGCGGACTGAGTAGTTAACCGCGAGGTGGAGGCCCACCTGGGGAAGCTCATGGGTTACCAGGAGTGGGAACCATTCTCATGAGGATACATCAGACGGAACAGCCCACGGAGGGGGTGTTACAGACGTCCGGTAGCACTAGGTCCGGTTAGAGCTATCTGTGATAGCTCACATGGTATCCCGGCCTAAGGGGGAAGGCTGCTCTGCCCAGCCAGCCCCCAGGGGGTGCTTGTTTGGTGATGGATGGAATGCCTATTCTTAACCAGTGTCTGGGTAAGAAGGGAGGCTGGTGAGGTACCAGTTTCTTAGCGATGTGTTCGGGTAAGAAGAAAAGGTAAATAGCACACTGACCCAACCTGTTAGAGGGTGGAAAGGTGCTTTCGCAGGCATACGCCCCCCCGGATGCCAGTCCTACATGTCGCCACGCAGGACGTGGGCTGACACCGGGTTTACGCGAAGGTTGTTAACCCTTGCGAAGGTGTTTGGGCATAGCCCAACCCGCAGCTCTACAGATGTCTGCTAGAGAGGCGCTTCTGCCAGTGTCCAGGAGGTGGCTAAACTCCGTGTGGAGTGAGCCCTCACTGCCAATGGGCATGGGAGATTCTGAGATCGGGATGCCGTCGTAACGGCGTCCACGACCCAGTGCGCCAGCCTCTGTTTGGAGACAGCCTTCCCCTTCTGCTGTCCTCCAACAGACACGGAGCTGGTCAGAGCTTCAGAGCTCTGCGTGCGGTCCAGTACGTACTGGACACAACACTAATCGGGTTGGGTCTTCCTCCCCCATGGGGAGCGCCTGCAAGTTCACCACTTGGCCCCGGAGGGAGTAATGGGAACTTCTTGGGCACGCATCCGGGCCTGGGTCTCAAGATAACGTGAGAGTTTCCAGGGCCGAGTTTAAGGCAATCCAGGGACACGGAGGATGCTCGGTGGTCCCCTACCCTCTTGAAGGAAGTGAGCGCCGTCAGGAGGGCCGTCTTACTCTATGAGGAAGATCGGAACCTCCGAGGGGCTCTTTGGGGGGCCCTGAGGCTCCCCAGGACCACTTAGGGTCCCAAGAGGGTATGGAGCGGAGATGAGGCGGATTCCGCCCTCTCGCTGCTTAGGAACCTGGTGACCAGGTCGTGTTGCCCTAGAAACTTTCCACCGACTGAGTCGTGATGAGTGGCAATAGCGACTACATACACTTTCAGTGTGGAAGGGAGATGTTAGTCTCCAGTCTCGTGAGGAGGGGAACACAATCCTGATCAAGCACCTCAGTGGGTCTTTCTCGTTGAGAAAGACACCAGGACGAGAAGAGGCACCGTCTAGAGGCGTGTAACCGCCTAGTAGATGGGGCCCTAGCCTGGGTGATGGTCTCAGCCGTATAGGGGGAGTAGCCATCTTAGGATCTTCTCGTCCCGTCTAGAGACCAGACATGGGTGTTCCAGAGGTCTGATCTGGGATGCCAGAACGTGTCCTTCCCCTGAGAGAGCAGGTCCTCTGTCAGGGGAATGGTTCAGGGGGAGTCGCTGTCCAGAGCATCGGCTCTGAGGCCAAGTGCGGTTAGACCGGTGTGGTGTAACCAATAACACTTGGTGCTCCTGCTCCCTGACCTTGCACAGAGTCTGTACAAGAAGGCTCCTGGGGGGGGAAGGTGTGCTTCCGCCCATCCCGCGGCCAGCTGTGCGCAAGGATATCCGTGCCGAGGGCAGGGACTATCAAGCGGGCAAATGGTGGTGTTACGGGAGGTGAACAGGTTTTACCTGGGCCTACCCGAACAGCCTCCAAATGAGCTGGACTGCACGGGGGTGGAGTCGCCACTCTCCACGAGGCATAAACTGGCGAGAAAGCACGTCGGCTGTCTAGTTCAGTTTGCCCGGGGTGTGTGGCCTGCAGGGAACGAGTCACCTGTTGACTCCACCGGAGGAGGCGTCGAGCAAGTTGTGTTTAGCTGCTGTGTGCGAACGCCACCCTGACGATCTGTATTCGCTACAGCTATAGTGCTGTCCTCGGAACAGCACGTGCATGTCTCGCACGAGAGGCCGTAGCCTGCTCAGTGCAAGTAGCATAGCCCACAACTCTTGGCAATTGATATGCCAGCGCAGGCGGGGGTTCGTCCAACACCCCACCTGCGTGCCCGTTGCACACTACACCGCACCCCTGCAGGGAGACTTCAGTCGTCACCACGACCTGCCTCATAACCTGCTCAAAGGGACCTGAGTCCGTCGAAAAAGTCATAAAGACTAGGGGTTATGGTGCGTCGGCAGCAGGGCGGCATCACCATGCGCCTGCTGCCGGTGTGCCACGCTCTCCTCGGAACTCGACTCTGAAACCAGTGTTGGAGCGGTGTCATGTGCATCAACTCGAGGGGTATTAACCCGCGAGGACGCCATGTGTCCCAGGAGCCTCTGAATTGTTTCAGGGGGACCGCTGTCTGCCTAAAATGTTCATTTCAGACAGTTCAACACTGGTTGGGCACAACTGCGGACAGGTGTACTGACATGGTGACAGAGCTGAGTTCCATACCGAGAAAGAGGATGCTCTGCACTGGGGAGAGCTTGCCCCTCTCTTGGTTGACCTGGAGTCCCAATCGACCTAGGTGCCGGAGCACCAGGTCCCTTTGTGTACATAACAGATCTCGCGAGTGTGCCAAGATAGGCCAGTCGCTGAGATCGTTTAGTACCCGCTCGCCTTCCTCCTCTCAGGGAGAAAGGGCGGTCAGGGACAGACCGAAAGGGAGGACTCTGTACTGATATGCCCGCCTCTCGCACGCGAACCGTGGGAACGGCCGGTGTCGAGGAGGATCGAGACATGAAAGTAAGCGTCCTTCAGGTCGATTGCCACGAACCAATCCTGACACCTCATAGATGTCAGGACGCGCCTCTGTGTGAGCACCCTGAATGGCAGCTTGTGAAGGTGCTCTGTTCAGGGTACGCAGCCTTTGGGGGCAACCCGCCGTCTTTCTTGGGAACGATGAAGTGCGGGTGGTGACCCACTGAACATCTTGGTTTTGAGGGACGAACTCGATGCCTGTTTTGCCAGAAGGGTGGTGACCTCTACCCGAAGTACGGAGGCGTCCCTGCCTCTGACAGAGGGAGAGATGATGCCCCGAAACTTGGGTGAGTCTCTGGCGAACTGGATCGAGTAACCAAGACGGACCGCCCTCATTAGCCAGCGAGACAGTGTGGGCAGCTCTCGAGCTCCCAGGGACTGTGACAGGGTGACCAAGGGGACGGTCTGCTTCATCATTCCCACGGGGGGTGGTTCGTCGGCTGGCGGAGCTAACCATGTCACGGGGAGTCCCCGGAGGGAAGGTTTTTGCTCCGCCTGCTTACCTGCCTGGCGGGACAACGGCACGCACTGTCGGTTTGAGAGTGGTGACAGCTGTCATATGTGTACGACCTCACGCCTCGCCAGGGTGTGAGGTCGGTTCGCCGAGCACAGTCCAGTGGAGTGTGCGATCGGCTGCAAGTAAACCCGGGGAGAACAGAAAACTCAGTGAGTAAGTGGGCGCCAAGCCCTAACAAGGGCCCGGCTTTGGTGACGAGGCAGGAGTCGTCCCGTACCGACCGATCAGAGCCGTGGCTGTGAAGGTTCGGGCCCGATGTTGTTCTCCCTGGGGTCTTCCCGTCAGTGTCCCTTCTCGCGAGGAGGTTGCTGACGGGGTGGAGGTTTCCCCCTCGACCTCTGCTTCCGGGGTGCCGCCTGTGGGGGCACAGGAACCGGAGCCGATGTCGAAAGGGTCCTGGGTTGCAGGGAAGCAGACGTCACGTGAGATCTCGGAGGCCTGTAGGCGGCCGAGTCGCGGCGTGAAAAAAATGTGGTTAATTGCCACTGTCTGCTTCGCCGTCAAAAAACTGCTGAGCGCAGTCCTCGACGGTGTTACCAACAACCCACCCTGCGAGATGAGTGCATCAAGAAAGCGGACTTCCTTGCTGTCACTCTTCTGCACAAGGTATAGCCGGGGGTGTCTCTCCTGGACCACTACCGTGGACATCGTCCGACCCAGGGCCCGTGCCGCCGCCTTAGTCGCCCGTAGAGCGCTGTCAGCGGTGGCACGGAGATCCTGCATTATACCCGGGTCGGCCTTACCCTCGTGGAGCCCTCTCAACGCCCCGGCCTGGCGGACCTGCAGGATGGCCAAGGCATAGAGAGAGGAGGCAGCCTGGCCCGCAACATCGCAAGCTTTCGACACCAGTGATGCCGAAGTCTTACGTGCTTTGGACGGTAGGAGTGGTCGATCCCCCCCCAGGTGGTAGCCGTCCGCGGCACAGGTGCACCGCAGGCGGACGTTCCACCCGGGGGATCTCGACGCAGTCCTTGGCTGCCTCACCATCGAGGGAAGTAAGGGAGCCGGAGCTGGTTTCACTGGAACGGTCCGTGAGTGGAGCGTTCCAAGTTTTACACAGCTCCTCATGCACCTCCGGGAAAAACATGGCACCCGGGGTGGGCGCGGTTTGCACCGCGCACCGACCTCGGGAACCACGTATCCCCGGGTTAGCACGGATGACATCACTTCTGCTTCCTCCTGAACTCGACCGCTGGGGGTGGAGTTTGGATTCGGCAGAGTCGGATGCCAGTCTCCCTCCGATGCTGCGAGCGACATCTCATCTACGTCACACATCGTTTCCGAGTGTGTGCGTGAGGATCCGGACGGTATGCCACCGCCGGTTGGGGAACGTTCAGAAGAGCGAATCGGGGTGCGATCGGCCCGTGAGCACTTGGCTGGCGGGTTTACGTTCGCAGAGTTCCCCGTATCACTAACGCTGCTAACGTGGGTGGTCATCGGGGCCGTAGCCACAGATGTCACAGCCCGGGTAGCAGACGAAATGGTGGCTGGTTCCCGTAGGAAGACAGCCACCCGTGACCGCAACTTCTGAATGACAATCTGCCCGCAGTGCAGGCAGATGTGTCAACGAACGCTGCTTCAGTGTGCTGGACGCCCAGACACCTAATGCAGCGATCGTGTCCATCCCCCTCCTCGATGAGGGTGCCGCACCCAAGAGAACAGCGGGACATGCCGCGCTGGAGAATGCTCAGTCAGTCCTGAAAAGGACTTTTAGAAAAAATCTCTAACACCTCCGGAACCGCCGAGACGCCCAGGGGAAGGTCGCTGCAGGAAGGGACGATCCGCTGTAACACGTCGTAGCACCAGCGTGTAGTTGTAGAGGATTGAATCCTGAGTTGTACTCATGAGCGATGGCTCTGAAGAACAAAAGGTAAGTGAATGCTGCACGCCGGCCTCCTTTTATACCGGATTTCCGGGGGCGGAGCCCGGCATGCAAATTGCATTCGCCAAATTTCATTGGCCTTTTCTATAGTAGTCAGAGTTGATTGGTTCTCAAGGGCGAACCCCATCTGTCGTTCTCGACACAACGTCGAGAGACCGACAGAAAGGGAACTACTTGTAACCTAGAAGACGCTCTAACTCTTACAGTTCCAGTTAAGATCTCTGATCATCACATTTAGAAACTTCATAAAATGCTTATACTCTGATTTTAAGGTGATGAATCCCTGTGGGATTCATCACTATTTCAATTGCAACAATAATTGCTATTTATTCAAAAAATGATATGCAACTTCATACTAAGTGAATCCCCTATATCTCTCATAGGCCTCTGAAAGCAGCAGTATGTGAAAAAACTGCAGCTTTAGCAAATTACTAAACCCTCATGACACTGTCCTCATGCGAGAGAGAGATATTGTGGTACGGAATGAAGAAACCGAACTTACTTTTGGTGAAACCTGCACAGGATCAGGTCTTTAAAACTCAAAGCTCGGTTTTGATCTTTGAACACAGACCAGAATCATAGACAGAAGGTATGGTACAGACTGAAAGCATACCCAAGTGTCTTCATTACAGGTTTCTTCAACCTTTATGGTCAAACTGTGAAGCATACAGTCACTTCCCAAACTGGTAAGCAATATTTTACAAACAATGCTGCTTTGTTTGTTTCTAAATAGCGATGCGATACACAATTTCATGATTGCTTCTCTGGGGAGTTCTCACAGGCCAGGTAACGACAAATGCAATTCTGCATGTTGAATTTTAGACAATGAGCAATGGCAGAAACTTCCGATCAATGAGTATTCTGAATAAATGTATGCTTGCTGTTTGCAAATTCACTTTGATAAGAGTGTCTTCAGAGAAAATAATTTGAATGTAAAATGCAAAGGCGAATCGGTCTTGTTGTTTTCGTATTTCAGTGTATTGATTACATTTCAATGCACTGAAATACACGGTTCTGAATTACAGGGCAAAATTACATTTGCATGAGAGGGATATAGTTTCATCTATGAATTATTGAGGATTTTCTGTGGGGACCTCAGAGTTTGTGTGACCTCACATGAAGTCAAACAAAGTTTGGAACGATGCAGTAGGATCGCAGAACAAAATTAGGTTACCATGGCAACAATATGACATTTAGGCACTTTAATATTAGAATTATTATCGGACAGGAAATTGAAAAATCCTACATTTAAATAGAAGGTTTCAGCAGCAACAACATAAACAAACGTTATGTGGCCCGAACTTAACTTAAATATAAATTAACGTTGTTATAAATTGAATATACAAAATTGTTATAATATAACGAAACAGTCTGAAAAAAATCACTATTCAATTTAAATATTATAAATACACAATTATAAATCAAAATTGTGTTTAGTAGAAGATAGTAGAAGATAAATGGAGTTGAACGCTAGATGAACCTTAACAGCTGCACTGCCAACATTTTCTGCAAATAGCAAACCCCTTGGACGTCCTTGCATAATTTATACACCGATCTCATAAAAATGGCAGCTGTTTTTGACTCCTTACGTTTATTTAACAGACTTTTTAACTGATTTAAAGACAAAAAACACCAACAGTTTTACCAATGCCATAATAACAGACAACCGTGACTATTTCCACCATACTTTACTGGAAAATGTCACTGGACACGTAGCTACTTTTTTACACTTGTAAGATGACGGATAGGACAAAATAATCAAGCTTCTACCAAATGCATGTTTAATACTTCATATAATTTAAAGCAGACAAGTAAAACACATCCTTGATGACAACCAATCAGCTTTCATCACCGCCTATAAACAATCAAGGCCACAAATGGGCTATATGGACACAGGGCCATGATTTATTTCTGCAAAATCTCAGCCAGGTAGATCACTTCCGCTTTCGATTTTGGAGAAGAAAGTTGGTTTTGAGTTTGACAATGCTACAGCTTTTTATAAGCATTGAAAGGCTGAGAAAGAGTACAGGCCAACCAGCTCTATTTCCACTAACACTGTTATACAGTATCAGTCAGTCAAAACAGACCTCTATATTACTTCACATTCACATTAATTTGGCTGAAATAGGACACACTTCACTTGGCTTTCACTAAAGGAAAGCCCAGGGCTCTTGGCCGAAGCTTTTCTGAGTATTTTCTGCTTTGTAAAAGTAAAGAAGAGATGAGAAGAGAAGAGCTATTTAAAAATGACTTTGTAAACCTGACATGATGGTCCATGTCAGACATCTCTCTCCTGTCCTCTTCAACAAAGTTAGTCCTTATCAGCCCAGCCTTCCACTGTGTGTCATTAGGAATTGTATTATTGCTTTGTTGGCTGGTAATTCAATTAAACCGATGGCATCTTTGCAATTAAGCATTTCCATTATTTCAGTGCTTTGAATGGTAATGAGTCAGTGCGAATATTCAGCGTAGTGAGCTGAAATGAAAGTTCTGACGCAAAAGAGATAAGACTTGCTATCCAAAGTTATGCACTTGCCATTGTTATGCGTGTAAAGAAAGAAGAAGATTTGTATACGAAGAGAGAAAGGTCTGCAGAAGTTTACTTTTGGAAACTGCACAATACCAGGTTATTTCAAACACATGGAGAGATTTAAAGACAACAGAAAGTTTTCCTGGTGAATCCCACTTAATGAAGGGCGTTATATAGACAGTAAAGAGGCTTTCGTACTGATGAAACTTTGTATAAAAAATATATTTAAGGGGTAGTTCACCCGAAAATAAAAATTCTTTGAACATTTATTTACCCTAATGCAGAGGTGCAAAGTATTCTTACCCTACTCAAGAAAAAAAATCTGATCTCCTTTCTTTATATATAGTCATGTCAAAATAATACATTTTAATTGCGTTTTTTATATATTGTTTGTAATATGTGAAAACGTATAAATAAGTAAAGTAAGGGGGGAAAATTCTTACTTCAAAAAAATTTTTCATGGTTATTTATACATTTATCTCATAAATCATTTTTTTCTTTCATGCTTAAATAAATAAGAAAAATCTTAAAATATCTATTTTTGTATTCTGTAGAAGAAAGTAATGTTTAAACAACATGAGGATGAATAAATTATGACAGAAACTTATTTTTAAGTAAATTTAACATGGACTGGCAGCTTAAAACATAAAATATGGTGCTAGCAACGCCATGGCTTTGATTCCAGGAGATCAAATATGTGGATGAAATGTATAACCGTAAATGCCATCTACAGTATTGTTCAAAATAATAGCAGTACAATGTGACTAACCAGAATAATCAAGGTTTTTAGTATATTTTTTATTGCTACGTGGCAAACAAGTTACCAGTAGGTTCAGTAGATTCTCAGAAAACAAATGAGACCCAGCATTCATGATATGCACGCTCTTAAGGCTGTGCAATTGGGCAATTAGTTGAATTAGTTGAAAGGGGTGTGTTCAAAAAAATAGCAGTGTGGCATTCAATCACTGAGGTCATCAATTTTGTGAAGAAACAGGTGTGAATCAGGTGGCCCCTATTTAAGGATGAAGCCAACACTTGTTGAACATGCATTTGAAAGCTGAGGAAAATGGGTCGTTCAAGACATTGTTCAGAAGAACAGCGTACTTTGATTAAAAAGTTGATTGGAGATGGGAAAACCTATAAAGAGGTGCAAAAAATGATAGGCTGTTCAGCTAAAATGATCTCCAATGCCTTAAAATGGAGAGCAAAACCAGAGAGACATGGAAGAAAACGGAAGACAACCATCAAAATGGATAGAAGAATAACCAGAATGGCAAAGGCTCAGCCAATGATCACCTCCAGGATGATCAAAGACAGTCTGGAGTTACCTGTAAGTACTGTGACAGTTAGAAGACGTCTGTGTGAAGCTAATCTATTTTCAAGAATCCCCCGCAAAGTCCCTCTGTTAAAAAAAAGGCATGTGCAGAAGAGGTTACAATTTGCCAAAGAACACATCAACTGGCCTAAAGAGAAATGGAGGAACATTTTGTGGACTGATGAGAGTAAAATTGTTCTTTTTGGGTCCAAGGGCCACAGGCAGTTTGTGAGACGACCCCAAAACTCTGAATTCAAGCCACAGTACACAGTGAAGACAGTGAAGCATGGAGGTGCAAGCATCATGATATGGGCATGTTTCTCCTACTATGGTGTTGGGCCTATTTATCACATACCAGGGATCATGGATCAGTTTGCATATGTTAAAATACTTGAAGAGGTCATGTTGCCCTATGCTGAAGAGGACATGCCCTTGAAATGGTTGTTTCAACAAGACAATGACCCAAAACACACTAGTAAACGGGCAAAGTCTTGGTTCCAAACCAACAAAATTAATGTTATGGAGTGGCCAGCCCAATCTCCAGACCTTAATCCAATTGAGAACTTGTGGGGTGATATCAAAAATGCTGTTTCTGAAGCAAAACCAAGAAATGTGAATGAATTGTGGAATGTTGTTAAAGAATCATGGAGTGGAATAACAGCTGAGAGGTGCCACAAGTTGGTTGACTCCATGCCACACAGATGTCAAGCAGTTTTAAAAAACTGTGGTCATACAACTAAATATTAGTTAAGTGATTCACAGGATTGCTAAATCCCAGAAGAAAAAAAATGTTTGTACAAAATAGTTTGAGTTTGTACAGTCAAAGGTAGACACTGCTATTTTTTTGAACACACCCCTTTCAACTAATTGCCCAATTGCACAGCCTTAAGAGCGTGCATATCATGAATGCTGGGTCTTTTTTGTTTTCTGAGAATCTACTGAACCTACTGGTAACTTGTTTGCCACGTAGCAATAAAAAATATACTAAAAACCTTGATTATTCTGGTTAGTCACATTGTACTGCTATTATTTTGAACAATACTGTATGTCTGCCAAAAACATGTAATCGCATCTGTGCTGACGTCCATTACACCGAAAAATTTACCAAGTGTTACATTCCTTTTACACAATGGTTCTGTAAACAACACAATAAAACTCAAATCAAGTTTTTAAATACTGACAGTCTTGTTGATGCTGGAGATAATTCACCCGAAACAGGCATTAGACAAGTCAAGTATTAAAGGTTTTCCCCACCACTAAATGACATTGATATGTAAATGGTGCATTAAAATTATTATTGTCCCATAATTGTCACACAAGAGCTACATGGAGCAATATATTAAGTTCTCCAGCTGGGCTCATGGTTTTCATAACATTAAAAATTAAATGAAAAAATGTGTCAGTATTATATGAAACAAGCATTAAAAGCTTGGTTCTGTAGGTTGAGCAGAATGTCACTTTGCTTTCAGACTTTAGAAGGGAAAAACTGAAGATTTTTTCTGATTGGACAGGCAGGGAAGGAGAAATATACGACACTGCATTGGTTACTTTCCTCCTTTCTCTGGTTTTTGTGATGAGGTATATGTTGTTTTGGAGAGCAGCCACATGTCTGACTCCGTTACATCAATTAACAGCAAATACCAAATTAATTAATCTAGCATTAAGTTCTTGTTGAGCAGGCATTTCTCTAAGAACAAATCTCTAACTATCGTTCTAAACTCCTATATTTCTTTGAAAGATGTTGTCAGTTCACAGAAGCTGGCTGTCAAGAGTAAAAATATTTTTAAAGGGATAGTTCTAACAAAAACTCAAATTTGCCGTTTATTTATTCACCCTCATCATCCGAGATGTAGGTGAGATTTTTTCTTGAGTAGAACCATAAAGAAGATGTTTGGTAAATCCGCAGCCTTCTCTGCTTCATATAATGGGAGTCTATGGGGTCCACCTGTCTAAGGGTTTCTAAAGCACATAATTCCAAAAAGCGTCTCCTGGCAACATGTCGATGTTTCGTGAAGCAAATCGTTTGATATTTTCACAAAAATGAATGTAATTTTTAATAATATTAGCCATGATGTGCAGCCTCTGCACACAATCGCAATCTTCTTCTTGTAGTATTTGATGGCGGATGGCATACCTGCGTGTGGTACGTTTAGCGCCACCTGCAGAAAGGGAGTGTTGAGGCTGTACAGGGCTGCGGATTTACCAAACAATCTTCTTTATGGTTCTACTCAAGAAAAAATGTAATCTACATCTCAGATGGCCTGAGGGATGAGAAAATAAACAGCAAATTGGAGTTTTGGACTGAACTATCCCTTTAGGGCTGGACATGAACAAAAAAATTGTCACAGGTCTGTTCTGATAAACTCAAAGAAAGCAGCGGAAAGCCATGTTAAATGCAAAAAAGCATTTACACTTTTTAAAGAAGAGAGAAAATGAATATTTCAGGGAGCATCGTGACAAAGTGAATAAGTTTTATGTTACATTATAATTTCAGGGTGCATGGACTGACAAAACTCTTAAAGAAAATGTATTTTCCTCTAAATTAACTATCAATAATATATTAAATCATTTAACATAGATTAAGAAATAAATAGAGTGGTATATTAGTTCAAATGATTTATACAATATTTTAAATATTACACAAAGAATTGACACTTTTCATATATTAAGAAATAGATGCACTTAAATTATTATATTATTTAATATTTAACATTTTTTTGTTACATAATGGAAGGAATTGTTTAAAGGACAATAAACCTGTATTAAAGGCAGTTTAACAAAGGGCAACCACTTTGCTGAAGTTTTATTTGCTTTTACTTTTGTGATCTATAATCATCTGTATGCAAACAATGACTCTTTCACTGCTATAGCACAAAATTGTGTACAAGATATTTGTTCTAAAAATACACCAGACTGATGCATTTGCCTTAAAAATTTACTTTTATTTTTTTACTGGGAAGTTGATTCATACATCAATCAGGTATTGTTTTTTAGTGCAATTATTTGTGCTATGGTTTGAATAAGGTTAAAAGATATTCTCTATAATATTGCATTAAATGTATGTATTTGTACGTAAAGAACATTCTTCTGTGTATTGTGCACATAAAAAATGGGTGCATGACGCCCCTGCTTGAGATTCCCTCATATTGAAAACCAATAACAAAACTACACAAGAGAACCAGAGATTACATATGTCAATCACAATTATATGTGTTTGATGAATTACTAGCCACAGAGAGCATTTCATAAGCCATAAATATGTATTTAATCATATTACAAATTATTTTATCATTATGAGTAATATGTTTTGTTTTAAGGACATTTTGTTGATGTTTTTGTACAATTTGGTCCTGTGTTGGGTCATTTAAAAAAGTGGTGCTAAACCAACACCAGTTAAGAACCACAACTCTACGTCACAACCTTACAAATCACACTAATAAAGACAAATCATCACACGACTCAATTTCAAACTAGGCACATTCAACACCCTCTCACCTTTCTATGAGAAAATTTATAAACTGTGAAGAGAGAACTTGAAAACTGCCTGTTTAATGAGGGATGTCGAGTTCAGGAACGTGTCATCAACCACACATCAGCTTGTCATCACCTGGCCAACATTTCAACAAGCCCTGTGATTATCCCAATATAACCAGATCACCAAAGCTCACATCTGATCACTCATAAAATCATCTCATACATTTTTATGGCATGTCCTTTTGTCTTCTTTTTTCATTTCATTCTCTGCTACTTTAATAATGGGCTACATCAATCCTGCTTTTCTTTCTTGCCCTCAAATAGAAATGTAAATCTCTGTCTCCCTATTAATTTCTGTTAACCCAGGAGGCGTTGGACTCATTAATCGTGACCAGGGGCAGGGCGGCTCCTTGATAGCAGGGACTGATGATATGATGCAAACAGTGAGAGGTGAGATGGGGGGTCCAAATAACGTAACACAATGTACAGATGACAGGGTTGGTTCTGCGTAAAGGACCACTGACAACATTTTAGCAGGAGGAGGTAAGACGCACAGCCTTTAAAGTTTCAAGTGGCATAGAGAATAAGGCTTCAAATGTCTATATTGAAGTCAAACATCAGTTGAATTAATTGAAAATTGTTGTGAGCGAGCGCAAGAGTCTTACCATTACTTTCAACAGTACAAACAAAAACGCGCAAAACGCCAGAGGTGTACACTTGCTCCATGACACTGCCATCCCATAATAATACACATTGAGAACCTGACTTAAAAAGCGCTAGTGAAACTCTAAAACTGACTGTAAACTGTGTAGCACTTTGGACTTTAATGCATAAAAATTGTGATGCATTTGCCAGACACTTACCAATTTCTGTTCCTTGAACCCACGACTTTCTGTCAATCAAATTATCATAAGAGCCATTTAAAAACTGACTGATTCATGTGCTCTCTAATCGCTCTCTTGACATCATATGCCTTGGTCGACCCGTGCAGCGCTTCCAAAGCCACTAGAAGCAACCGGTGCGACCCAAATCTCCTTAATAACTACAATAATTTTGCGCTAAAAATGCAATCAAAAGTTAAGAGAGAAAATATAACTTGTCAAAAAACTGTCCTCTAGCACCTTATCCTTCTTTTGTTTAATGGCGGGTGGCATCCAACCAAAGTATCTGCCAAAATCTGTAAAAAATCTTGTATTCTATAGTTTAACCCAGTTAATTTTTATAAACTCGGTCCTGCTAGACCAATCACATTCCCTGTGAGAGCACGGGCATGGAATTGTGGAACATTGACCTGATGGAGGTATCTCAGGAGACAGGAAGTAAAGCAAACATTGGATTTGGATGTGATGCCCTCCTACTTTGAAATGCTGCCCCGAAGGCAGCATTTTACAGCTTTTGGACATAGCCTTTGTTATCCGTCATGCTTTCTCCAATTGGAAGTTTCACAAAAGAGTATACATACCAAGAGGTGAAACTCGGGTGCTTTTTAGGAAACAACGCGGCTACCGTTTTAGGGTGAAAATGCTTTATAACTGACATGGTTTCTAGCAAGCCAAGGCTTTTGGCATCATGTGTTATCATAATTCAGGTTGAATTTCAGCTTAAATGTTTTTTTTAACAAAGCAGCTGATCCTGCTCATGATCCTGGCTTACCCGAAGACTGGTTATTGATGATCAGCTGAACTTCACAGATCATGTTGCCAGCACCACCTAGTTGTCTTTCACAATCGTTGGCTAAAAACATATCTCTTCCGTCAACATCTAACCTATTAGTAGTCTTCAACTTCTTTTCAACTTTCCTATCCCCCCCAAGAAGAGATATTATTAGCTTATTATACTGTGGTATGCTAACGGAGACCAGTTTAATTCCACCTATGTATTGTTGTTCACAAATTGCTTCTATTGTTTTCCCATAAGAAAACAATCTATGTCTCCCCTTTAAGCGTCTGCTAAATGAATAAATGTAAATGTGGGCTGTAGCTATCGGTTATTTTAGTATTCGAGTATTCTTCCAATAATTCCACCGATTAATTGAGTATATAAGTCAGATAATACGTTTTTTTTTCTTTATTAAAGAGCGAAACTAAATATACAAAAGAAAATAAGACAGGTCTTTTAAAATGAACAACTAATTTGTTTCCTTTTTAAACATTTTTTATTCTTTTTCGAAATTGCATACAGTAATATCTGTGAAAACTAAAGCCATTTAGCACATTTCATTGCCATATAACACTCAAAGGGCAATATTATACAAATATGTAAATAAGGAACATAAATAAAAATAGAAATAGAAAGAATATTTTCAAATTTAAACAACTAACTTGATGCATTTAGTTAACCTAAAAATTTTTAATTTTTCAAAATTATCTTTTTAATTTTTTACTAGTAAATAGTAATATATTTGTCCACATTAAACTATTGTACTTAACCAGACTATTATTTTGAAAGGCCGACCGAAGACGCTTATTTTTTATTGTGTGTTTGATAGCTTCAGTTCACATAGCTTCAGTAAGTAGAATTATCTGAAACTATCAGAGGAACTCTGGAGATGAAATTCATGTGTTCCTGTCCTCATACAACTCAGACAGATCCATTAGCGTCACGCGTGTGGCACATTAAACTGTGCAAAGACCGCTTTCAGCCTTTGGACATAATACCCACAGTGAACATTATGGGACGCGCACTAATCAGAAACTTTGCCAGCTGATGTCCTAAAAGTTCAATTTTAAGATAAGGAACGCTGAGGAAAATAAAATAAAAATAAACAAGATCTGGCCAATCAGAGGCCCCTCAACAGGTGGGGCCCCTAGGCTGCAGTCTAGGCAAGCCAGTGCGTTAATCCGCGACTGGCCACATGTTAATCACAGTTTACTTGAATGGTCCTTAAACAAATTATTAACATCAAACACACAGTTAAAACATGTAATAGGAAATGTTTGGCCTGTTTCGAGCTGTGAGATGACAGAGCAACAGGGGGCTAATAGATTAAAAGCCTCATGACTGCATTCTGTATAATCTTGCTTGTGAAATTGCATGATTAAAAGCATAAATTTAATCTGGATATTAACAACCCTCTGAAGGCTCTGTTTTTATCTTGACTTTTGGTGGTCCATCAAAACAACACAAAGCAAATCACAAACCAAACACAACAAGTCTGAGTATAAATGAGAACAAGGCAGATGCCAAATTCATTTTTCAAAACATTTTCCCACACAATTACTGAAAGTGTAGAAGTGATGACTGGCAAAGTGGACTAGCTCAAATTTTCTATCCAATTCCAGGAGGCTCTCCCTCTCTTAAATCACGCGGGTAGGGCAATCTGAACTGTATTGTGATTTTCCCACTGCCAGCAAGTAGATCCACAAATGACACCCACAGCACACAAGAGCCATGCTGGTTTAGCAAAGACAAAGAATCCACAAGCGCCTTTCAAAAGGTACTACAGCAGGACAGAGCATGACACATATGTGGACACTCTACACTTATGCAAAGTGTGGTCAACAACATGCATTTAGATGTGAATTATTATTTGGATTTATTCATTTGTGATTTGAGCAGCTTGAAGTTTCGTGTGGATTTTCAAAGACTGCGTATTATTAAACTCAGCTGTAACTTGTACAAAGAAATAAATATTAAAGAAATCACCTTAACTTATAATTTTTATAATTTAAATGATACCTATTCTGTGTCCGTGGTAAAATGTTACAGAATATTCCATCTTGACTGCAAAGTCATCTGTATGTGACCTCACACATAATTGAAAACATTTCTATTTTGGTGTACATGTCTAGAATAGAAATAGATTTATGTCTACCAATATACAAGATTGAATTGTTAAAATATGAGCACACAACTAATTTTTATACAAAAACAAATTTTCGCTTGCTATGAAAGTTTTATTTTCGGTTGATTCCTGTTTTAAAAAATAATGTCTACTAATTTCAGCTCTCACAAATAATATTTTTCTGTAATTGCCTGATATGAAGTCTCTTTATTTAGATAGAGTGGCCGAGCTGTCTTTCTGGGTCTCCATTCAGCAATTTGATTGATTGGTTTGATTTTGTTTGAACACAACATGAAAAAGTTCAGATAAAATACCTCCTGTAGTTTAAAAGCTTTTGATTGTGAAAACTTTTGGACGAATTTATGTCGGAGAACTTTTCAATTGAAAGCCTTGCTTTTGACAGCACCAAGTAAATTTCTTTTGTAGTGATTTTAGATGTATTCTGTGGCTGTTGTGCGCCCTCTTGTGGTGTATTCTTGTATAGTCTTATTTTACGGCCTCATTTTATAGTTACAAGTTTGTTTCTGTTTTATTTTGCTAAAAATCATTCAATCCTAACGTTTGTCAGAGGGCAGTGGCTGAATTTATTTTTGCACGCACCTCACATTTTATCACAGGATTACTCGCGAAGAGTCGTGTTGAAACAAACCCTTAACAGTCACACATCAGTGGAGAACAAACAAACACAGACGCACCTCAGTGAAGCGCGTCTGATTTTACTCTAATCTCCTTTGCAGTTTTTGCTCGTTCCCCGCTATGACCTTTCCTGTTTGCTTTGTTACCACACACACGCACACCTCAGAGTACACACTTCCAAAACACATTTAAAACTCTTTATTGTTTGGTTTCCTTCACCAAAATATTATTGTGCAAAATAATCTAACCAAATACCTTTTGTTAAACAGTAAATGAGAAAAAAACAGATTTTTTTGTGTAGTGCCATACTTGTGAATGCAAAGATAATGTTTTCTTTTAGGTTCTTTGTTGGACTTTACGTATGTTTCCATAATGAACCTTTAACATCCAGAAACTTTCTACTACTTCATTGGAGCAGAATGGCTTTCAATAGACTATAAAAGGTACAAAATAAATTATTATTTTAGGTTATTTGGGAATCAAAAATGGTTATTACTGTATATAGCATTGCTGTAAAGAAACCTTTAAGGTGCCTTTATTTATACCATTTATACTGTGTAGGTACCCGATGATCAGTTCCAGGGACCAGGTCACAGCTTACATGTAAGAAAAGTATTCTTAGCGACCTATTCACCTTTTTACATTTGGGTGGTTAATCATGTCCTTAAAATATCAAAATATTTCGTTTTTGCCATATATTGTAGAAGCCAAACCTTCCCTGTAAGAGCTTTTTTGCTAGACAACGCTGATCACTGACTACAACTAAGTTGCGTAAGACGTTTTTGCATCATCAGTCATAATTGTCATATTTGGGGTGAAGTATTAGTTTGAGGTCACCACGAAACCAAACAGGAAAATTCGAAGTGTTGCGGTGATTATTATAAATGATTAATCCGTGCACACCAATATTATTTTAAAATGAATTTGCACTCAATAACAACTCATCACCACATGACGTCACCCCAAAAAAAGGATGCCAGGCATTTAGCCCTCCCCTCGAGACCCATATTACAACAAACCAATCAAAGGAAAAGCAAAAAAAAGCCCCACCCTACATTTTTCAAATTTCAGAAGCCATTTAACTCGGAAGAAGTCAATCGCAACCTCTGTTTCATGGTGACGTTAATGGTTAAGGAATCTGTTTAAATAACAAGAATCGTTGTTATAAAACCAACCAAACTCTTTCTGTCTAAACTGGCAGGTGGATTTACAGTCTGAACTTTTGGTTAAATATGACCAGCAGACTCATATGGAGCTCTATGGTGTCACTGTCCGATTTCTCTGTGGTCAGATCCTGCCCTTTCCTTCCTCTCTGTGGCACAGGGCTTGTTGGCTTAATGCCTCAAATTGACACCTAAATGGTTTTGTATGATGGCACTTAGGTTGATTACAGTCATATTTCCTTAGGAGCTTCTGAGCCGGAGGAGAATCTCGCTTTCAATTACAGAAAAGTTGTTTTATTGATTTTTCGTTTGGTGTCGCAGCATAGCTGCAAGATGGAGTGTGTGAATGTTCGCGTCCGTTTCCACTGTCCTTGAGATCTGGGGAGGCTTTTATTCTGCTATTAACAAACAGTGGATCTGTAAGAGGCCACTCTCGTGTTCACATGTGCTTTGCGCTCTGGGTAATTTACTCAGAGTATTGAGCTGCCAGTGATATGAGCACTGCAGCTGTCTACTGTTTAACAGTTCATTTCTCAATGACAGAAGACAAAAGCTCAGTCAGGTGATGTAGATATTACGCAACCTTGGTCGACTGTTACATGTTGGAGAAATCTCACAGTTTTTGGCCTAGATGTCATTACAATTACTTTTAAGTAGTCACCCCATAAAGTGAAAGTTCATTCATCATTTACTCAATATCATGTTATTCCAAACCTGTCTGACTTTCTTTCTTGTGCAGAACACACACAAAGATATTTTGCAGAACATT